>NW_009191038.1:0-43954 GCF_000690835.1 Fulmarus glacialis | reverse complement strand
AGAGTGTATCAGTATATGTGATAGTTTCAAGTGAAGTCATTTGGATGAAGTGTAAGTAAATGAAATCCCAACAAAACATGCAGAATTTTTTGGATTGGGGGGTTTTGTCATCTCTCTCTGCTCAGTACCAAAGCTGTCATAAGTTTTAGGCATCTCCATTTCATGTGAATAGCCAATCACAGTGTTCCTGTGATACTCATGTACCAGATGGTTCTGTTTCAAGTCTTAACCGTTTGTGGGATTTCTTCTCCAACCAAAAGAGTGATCTTAAAGCATTATATGGAATTTTTTGAACGTTGCAATAATGTCTTCTGGTTGCTGAGAAAATAGTCTCGAAGCCTATGAATCATTCGCTCTTTTTCTCTAACTTTCTTAAAATATTAGCTGTATAGGTTATGGTTTTTCCCCCTCATTCTGCATAGTTAACCAGAGCACCCACAGAGGACAGTTATTTATTCTTTTTTTTTTCTTTGTATTCTGATGCCATTAACAATATCATCTTAATCTGGTAGATGCTATCTCCAGAGCAGTGGTTTTCCTCCCCTTTTTCCTGAATTGATGACTACCTAAGTAGGTGTTGATATGGTAGGTGGGTGGAGGGGTGGGAAAGGCAGAGAAGAGCTAATTGCTGACTGAACTAAGCATCTTTCTTGTCCAGTCTGTTAGCTTGTGCAGCCAGCAAAACTTAAATGAACTGTATCTTTGAAAATAAAAAACTTAACAGGCCAGATCATCTTAGAAAGAATTTTAGATTTTTTTTTCCTTGCAAATTTTAAAATTTTAATCAGAGTAGAAATAGGGTTTCAAATACTCAGTATCTAAAAAGCTGAACTGAAAGAGAAGAGCACAGTTAAAAAATCTGTGCTGATCTCTTAGAACAATCTTTCATACTCCCTGAGTAAACAGTCAAATGCATTAATAGAATACAGGCAACAAAAAGATGCTGTAACTGGAACAGAACCAGTAAGTGTGAGGAATAGAAGCTGTAGAAAATTAAGGGTGCTACGGAGAAGCTGTATAACTTCTCTACACCAGTTTTATCTCTGCTGAATGCTGTGATATACCTGTTTTATAAGGTGTTAAGGATGAGAAAGTTGCAGCTGGGGAAATCACAAGAGGAAGTGCTGGATCAAGTTTATGAATTAAAAAAAAAAAGTGTGTGACTGTCTGGTATAATCCAGACCTCTGCAGGAAAGTGAAGAGCTAAATGACTGAATACCTATCAAAAACTGAGATAAGTTTCTAAGATCAAATGGTCATAGCCTGCGGACCTAGTGTAGATAATGCATTCATATCAGCTTGCATTAAGATCTGGAATCTCGTTTCATAGTTTTTAAGCCTGGCTGGATGTTGTAAATCTTAATGCAGTTTTAGCTGGGCATGATAGTCTTGCACGTTTACAGATGATCTTTAGACTATACATGTGCAGATTTTTAGAAAAAAGCTATAGAGGAACTGGCAGCTCTGGCACAATGCAAGTAATCTGCTTAGCATAGTTTGTGGATAGTATTTTTGCAGCTATTTTGGTTTTTGCTATAGAAACCTATCATATCTGCTGTTAGCACTTAATGTGATGAGGTTAACTATAGGGGAGCTTTTACTGAAGCTTTGAAGGGGAATAGCCTCATCTCCTTTTAGTTTTCTAATTCTTTCTTTCCATCACCAGTTTGTAGAAACTTCTTTCTTTCTCTCATGGTTGCACATTCTGAACTGACTTCATTGTGTGAGTGTGTGTGTATAACAGGGATTACCCTGTGCTAAAACAAAAGAAAAAATTCCTGTGTTGTGTCCCCAGCTCCCCCAGCTGATAACTCTGGAAGTGCTGAAAGCTGCCTTAGTGCTTTCTTTGGTTCTGTAATCTGAGGGAATATCCTCACACAGACACCAGTCCAGAAAGCGTTTGTCTGGACTCTGAAGCATATCACTGCTCAACACAAAATAACTAAATAGGGAAATACTAGGAAACCAATCAGCCCTGCTTTTTTTTTTTTTTTTTTTAAGGAAAAAGCATATGCTAATTCTGGACAGATGCTGCTCAGCAAGTGAGAACCGCCAGTCTATTAAAACCATGTTACGTTGTTGGATAGCATACAGAAGTCTTGAGCTGTAGGAGGCCACTCATATATGAAAATTGCATCTTGATGACATGATGAGAGAAGTCCCTGCTGGGTATGGCTGGGCAGCATGTTCCCTGCACAGGCTCTGCTGTCTTTGGTATCCAGCCCAAAGACTTATGGGAATAATTAAAGAGGGAGACAGCCTTCAAAATCACAGTTGCTAATATCATATCTCAAGGTCATTGTTGTATAAAGATCAGCTCTGCAAATTAATAATTTAGTCAAGTCAGACTGTTGCATTTCCATCTATAGCACTAAGCTCTTGTATCACCAGTGCTGGAAGCTGTCAATTTTCAGCCTTTATGCTACCATCAAGAGGAAGTGTACAAGCACTTCTTCTAATAAAAAACTTAACTTTCTTCTATGTTGTTTCACTGCCTTTTCATGGTGAGGGTTTCCCCTCATGAGATGTTTCAGAAGACCATGCTGAGCAAAATAGCTACCATTTTTCTTTCAGGTGTAGCGGCACCAGAAGATTCTCTCTAGTTTGAAGTAATGCCCTGTCTGGCTTTGGCTCTGCTTGTGAAGTTGGGAGCTCTGACTAATTTTTCAAAAATTACTTCGGTGGCCCCCTCAAAAGCCTCCAAGAGACTTCCACAAAGCGGCTTTTAAAGTGTGTCAGGCTGGGCCTTCATCATGAGGTGCCCTTGGCAGAGGCTGCTGTGGTGATGCACTAAACTAGTTCGCTGTTTGAATCGCTAAGCACACGCTGGCTGTGTCAGGGCAAGCACGTTCCTGTAGTGGCAGATGGCAGGGAGGAGAGGATGAGGACCGTTTCAATGGCAAGCTGTTTGCACAAGAGACGTTTAGACCGGTAAACGCCTGGTGTTTCTCATTGCTTAGACATAGTGTTGACCAGAACAGAACAAATGCTCTGGCCTGCTCTGAGCAGAGGAGGTGATGTGGAGAGTATGTTAATCCATGCCTGTAGTACGAGCATATTCCAGAGGTGTAGCGATCATGTTCAGCATTCCCTGAAAGAAAGAGGCAATACTGTTTTATTGCAGTACACAGAGATCCCCTTGGAGAGTTCAGGGACCGAGTATTGCAGTACTCGGAGGGTTCAGGGACCAAGTGTGATAGGTAGTGCTCAGATGTTAGATGTGCCCTGACGTGCCTGGGGGCTTGAATACATCATCTAGTCAAGGCAGACTGACAAGGTCCTTCCTCTCAGCTGAAGTATGTAGTCCTGTAAATATTCTTGGTGTGTCCTAAGGGATATAAACGCCAATTTAGTATAAACTCGTTAGTGTTTTCTCCCACTCTGCATTCCTTCAGGTGAGCCAGGTTAGAATTGGAATTCAGGGTTAGAATTAGAAATAGTATGTGCAGCTCTTCATGCAAGTAAAGTAAATCCTTAACTCTTCAACATTTCGCTCTTACAATTTTAGAAAGGATGATAGAGAGGAAAGGAGGGCTTTAACAGGACATTTTGTATTTGTGATTGGCATATTCCAGCCTTAATGATACGGACTTTTCAAAAGTGTCACTGAGGCTACTTCTGAAGAAAACCGTGAACAAACTTTGCAAAAAACCCCACGACTTGTAAAACTATTGTATTATTCAAGATAACACAAACCAAATGTATAAATTCTATTGCAGGAGTATCCCGCTTTCTGTTGTTCATATTCTTCATGTAATTTCAATTTCATTTATAATATTTTTCAAAACCAAACCTGAGTGTGTTGTTCACTAAAGTCAATTAGTGGTTGCTTTTTGCTGAAACATAAATGTGTTTTCTATGAGTCATTAATAAAATCAGCACCAATGATGATTGCTACAGAAAGTAACTGAAAGGACAAACAAACGGTTGAACGGTTTTCAGTTTAGCAGGTTCAGTTTGGTGCATTGCTGGACAAAACCCTTGATAAACTCTTGTTGGTTTGGCTTGAGGAAGCTTTGTGCTGGCTGTTTCCCACTTTAGCTTTTTTGCTGAAATGCCCCTAAACAAAAATAAGTCGTCCTGCCCTCATCTGTTGATGTGACGACTCAAATTAACACATGGTTTTTGACTAACCTGAAAGAACTTGCCAGGTGTTGGAGGTTTTCTATTTGCATCTGGGTTCACAAATTTAAGTTTAGGGTTTTAGGTTTAAAAAAAATTTCTTGGAAGTCGTTGATGGTATCTTTACATAAATTTAAATAGAGAGGTTTAATGCCAAAAATACAATCCTGCTCTTTTTAAACTTTTTTATTTTACAACCTCTTCCCCCCACCCCCTGC
Organism: Fulmarus glacialis; assembly: GCF_000690835.1. NCBI lineage: Eukaryota > Metazoa > Chordata > Aves > Procellariiformes > Procellariidae > Fulmarus > Fulmarus glacialis. Next base: position 39,614 of record NW_009191038.1, on the reverse strand, counting down.
CCTTGGAGAACAGAGATTTTGTAATTTGAGGTTCTTTCTCCCTCTATTCGCCTTTTAACATCTGAAGTTCTAGATTCAGGTTTCCAGTGCTAACTAGAATCTCGGAAATGTTGTATATACAGCAGTGGCGGGGACAATGTTCTGAAGAACATCTGTAAAAAACATTACTTAGAAAATCCACTAAACATGAAATAATGAGTAGCATTTTTAATCCTTCCTCTTATTCTCATGCATACTGTTTTGCTAGAATACTCGGTTTTGTATAAAAATTGCTGGACAGTTTTCTTTCACGGATAAACTGTATGTTAGTATGATTTAGGCTGTAATCAAACTGAGCATCATTCTTAATGACTTCAGAACATCTTTGATCATTACAAAGGAGCAAACATCCATATAGGTGCTGCATTTGTCTCAGTACTATTCTTTGTACCTTATCCTGTTTGGAGTCAAAATTATTCTTGGTATTGTGCGATTAAATTCGTGCGTGCTCTTTAGAGATCCTATTCTCAGTCAGTGACCCATTATCTGACATGTAGCACTTACAGATGTGTCATTTTGCTACTGCAAAATTCTGCATGTTCTACTAAAAAAACCCCAAATGCCAGTTTTTAAAAGTTTCATTAAAAAGAAGCTGGAGTTTTTAAAATAGATTATAGGTAAGTAGAATAGAAACAGAGTGTTCCTTAAGAAACAGGACTGTTGCATTTCCTGAGCACTTCATGAAATACTGGATTTAATAACAAAGATTTAATTATCTTTTTTAAAAGCTAATGATATTAGGAAGGTGTTGTTCTATAGTCTAACTGACTTTTCCAAATGTGAGATAACTCTTCAGTTTCCAATCTTAGTAGATAGACGTCCAAAATAATTAAAAATTTGAAAAGGACTGCAATTCCATGAATACCGCAACTGCAGTGTAAAACCTCTGCATATATATTTGTGCACCTAAACCTTTTTGTTTTTAATACCTTGATATTCACTGCAGCAGAACTGACTTAGTTCTAGAATCTGTGATGAAATTGTGCAAGTGGTGTTGTTGTTTCTCAAATAACAGTGAATTTTAGAAATTTTACTTAACTCTCGCTTGTTTCAACTTTGGCAATCTTGAAATCGGAATACTTGCTCTAGTTTTGCTAGCTCTCACTGTATCGGTTTAACTGTAGCATTTAGTTTCAGGGCCTAAGAGAGACAGAAATCTAGTTTTGGTGGTTACTCTGTCTGCTGAAACAGAAAACAGAAAAGTAAATTATATTTTATTTTACTGATTTTTTTGAGGTAATCTTAACAGGTTAAATACACTAAAAGAAATGGGAGTGCTGCTTTTACTTGATGAGGGCATCAGTTAGGATTATCGTGTAAATAATACGGGAAAAATATAGAGGAGTGTGTGTGTTGGAGGGGTGTTTGGTGATAAAGGTGATTGATGGAGAAAGGAAAGTGAGCAATGATTTAAAAGTAACAAGTGGAAAGTGGCGAATCGAGATGAGCAGAAGAAAACTGTGTTCAGCATCTCATTGACCTAGGAGCTTGGGTTTGAACGCATTCCATGTGTATGGAATGTTTTATTACCTGAGAACATACATAACTTCTGTTTAATTAAAAAGTTTGGATTGATTTTTTTTTTCAATAGGTAATCTGGGAAAAAGATTGTTTGGAGAGATGAGACATGACTGACACAGCTGTCAGCTGGAGAAATGTTTGAATAACAATATATTAGCAGCAGCATTCAATAAATAAAGTGGATGTATTAATTCATGTAGGATTTAAAATAATATTTCTCTTCTCACCAGTTTTTATAATTGCAAGCTTTTCTCTTTGCTTTGAACAAATACCATGTTTTGGGATGAGTTAGCTATTCTGTGGCACCTAATTTAGTGTGTGTAGGTGAAGTGATACAATACCTGTTTTGAGTTGTTCTGTCCTTCCTCCACTGAATAATTTTTAGAGAATTGTCATTCCTAGGGAATAAAACAGTTAATTTAAAAATAAATTAATAAAATAAAGACTTCCATATGGTTGACATAAGATTTGTATTTTGTCTTCCCATCTTTATTAATATGCAACTTTGGATATTGCATTTGCAACCAGATGCGTTTGTTTAATGAAACTGCAGACTAGGTACTGATTTGGAGCTTGTTGAAATTTTCACTAGGAGCTGGTCTGCTTGACTCTTCAACAATCTTTTGATTTAGCTTACTCTGTTTTAGTCGCTGTTTCAGTGATTGTTACCTTCTTTTATCTTATGCTTTGCAGTTTCAGAATGGTAAACAAACTGCTATATAATAAAATAGTGATGTCTCTATCTTTCTTGCATGTTAGTACCCCATCTAAAACATTGTAAGTATTTACTTGTTCGGTTGGCATAATCTGTTCTGCTTTGAAAGGTCCCTTTGGGACAGTTCTTAGATGTTATCTGCAGGGTATGTGCACAGGAAGGACAGCAGTGTCTTGGGGAGCAAATATACAAATAATATTATGATCCTGGGTAGTGTTTTTTTAAAAAACAGTCACAGCACGATTCAGTAATTAACTATCTTCCTATTGCCAATATGTTTAAAAAAGAAAGTCTATCCAGCATATGTGAGGAAAAGCTAATTCCAGCAATCAACATGTGAGTATCTACACAGAAAATCCCTTGAAGTCTCATTTATGAATACCTGCCCCATACAATCTTGTGTGGTTGTTGTATTTCAGGTATCCAATTGATGAATGATATTTGATCCTATTATTATCATTGTTATTTCAACCAAGAGAAGCAAAATCTGATGGTAGGGTGGGATCCTCAGGAGTTACCAATTCTGGCCAAACTGTGTTTGGGTCAGAGTCTCTGAGAGTTTCACTGTTGATTTTTGTGGGAGTCGGGTTAGGTCACTGCACAGTACTTTTGAAATCCCACCTCTAACTATTTCTGAGTTGAGTGTGTGATTATTTCCTCACAGGGAGGAGTCCATCACCACAGCCTTCCAAAAACACCGTACAAGTGACGTGCATCGGTCAAAATACCAAATTCCAGTAACTTTAACTATCTCCTGTCTGAGAAGCTATATTAACAAGGCTGATGCTGAGCATTTGCAAGCACAATAGTGAAAAGAGTGCTGTGGGCTTCATTGGAAGTTGTAAGTGCTGAAGACCTCCAGGATCAGGCTCTGGATGAGCCATTCAGTACCATGTGTGGTCTCTCACAGGCTAGTTTCATGCTTGCTTGCGGTAGTGGGAACTAGCCAGCCATGACAAAAAAAGAACATTGTGGGTCTTAAACTTGTGATGGTGGTACTTCTGCTTTTAAAGTGAACATGATCTGAAAGCCCCTCTGCACTCAGCCTGTGAAAAGCACTCAGCATGTGCCATAGCTTCTGAAATCTGTGGAACAACTTGCATCAGTGCATGCTGGAGGAACGAACCTTCTGGCATATAGTGAGCTTTGGAGTTAACCCATCTCCTACCTTCTGTTTTCTTCCTGTTTTTTCCCTTGGTGGTGCAGAGTTAGTGGCATGAAGTTGTCTAGGGAGGGAAAGAATAGCATGTAAATTTACTTTTGGGTCACAGGCCCTCGTTCTATTGGAGTGACTCACTTGAAGTGATACTAGTGTTCAAGATAAACCTCTCAGATGCGTCATACAAGATGCTTATTATCGTCATTAATCTGTCACAGTATAATTATCATCCTTGGCTCAACAGCCTATCAATATATGTATTACTGCTACATCGTCTTTCTGAATGAATGTATCTGTGCAAGCTGTTGTGGATCAGCTTATGGCTGTGGAGCCATCCTGGTTTCCCACAGTAGGCATCCCTTCTCCTGATACAAGGCAGGAGGGACTGTTACTTGTGGATGGCATAGCCTCCAGCAGCAAGCTGCTTTGGTTTGCAAACTGACTTCATTCTCATTCTCTCTCCCCTCAGCTGCATTTTGCCATGCAGCTCTCACACAAAATGCCATGTGCTGTCACTGGCTTGGTGTTGTCCTGATGGTGCCTTTTCCCTCATCAGGTACTGCCTGATCTCCATCTCCATGCTTAGCACTGTCTGCAGAGCCTTCCCCACTCTGACTCGGCCTTCCCCAAACCAGAAGGCCATAGACAGTAGCATCTCTGCTCCGGTTGTGGCACGCTGGGGATGGCCTGTCAGAGCGAGGAAGTCTGGCAAAGCATGGTGGAGACAGGGCAGGCTCTCAAATCTGTGTGGCTGTGAAGAAGACACTGGCTGAAGGGATTCTGGTGGGTTGAGAAAATGGCTGGTGTAAGTGGAGGTGAAGGGATGGGGGTGAGGTATCACACATCCTTTCTGACATAGTGGTGAACTTCATGCATCCTGCAGAGAATTAGCATGATGGTGTATCATGGTGTGAGGGGTCGGGACCTCTTATAAAGGGGATTGCTCTTTGGTGTAAGATGGCAAGTGAAGTAACAAAGTGTGTGTAGGGGAAATTAAGGAGGGGTTTCTGAGCCAGCAAAGCAAAGGTGGTGGTGGAGAAGATGATGCCACAGGTAGCCACCACAGTTGAGCAATGACATTTTCACACCCCATCCCAGCTGCCAAATGAAATGGCTGGTAGGTGCATGTTGTGTTCCATCTTGTTGGCAAAGAATCTCTTACAGATAAATGTGTGACTTCCCATGTGTGTTGTTGAACGTGCAGGATTATTACAGGGGTTTGCATTGTTACAGAAAGATAAACTAAGGTGCATTTTAGGGTGGACCTTTTGCTGTGAATCCTTATCTTTACAAGTACATCTGAAAAATTCATAACTCTGCATCTGAGATAAGTCGAAAGACTTCCAGTGAATGATTTAATTTTTGTGTGTCTGAGCTGCAACCTATATTCTTGGAAGTCCTATTTGAGAAGTTAGCTAAATATGCTTTCAGAAGTGTTCTTTTTCTTAAGTCATAGGAGCAAAACAAGCTTTGAAAATAAAATGACAGTTAAAATGAGCGTTGACGATGCAAAGCAGTAGTGTATGATTATAGTGTTGTTTTAAATATACCCAGTAACATTTTTAATGCATCAGAAATGGTTATCTAACTTCCCTAATTGATCTTGTAACTTATTATGATAGCTGACTAAGAAAGTGAGGCTGACTTTGTGGAAGAAAATCATGAGTTTTACGGTTGTCCTTCTTGAATTTTCCAAAAAATAAAAACGAAAACCCATACCACAAATATGTTTCTTCTCTGAAATGCATTTTGCTTGGTTTATCAACTAGATAAAGAAAAATAATTACATGGGGTCAAAAGAAATTCCTTATCACAATTTTAGGTTGTAGCATCTGTTCAGAGAAAGGGAAGGGCAGGAGAAGATGCAACTTAGTTTTTCTAGAAATGTGAGAAGAATGGGATTTTGAAAAAGAGGTTTACACCTGTTTAGTAAAGATACTTCTGTTTTAAAAAGCTTGCTATTGGGCCTTGGGATAAGCATGACTAAGCTATGTGCTGGTGTCTTAGCAACAAAGCAGATGTGAAAACACTGCATAGAGATGATCTCTGCTTGTCTGAATAATGGTGTGCCTTTCTCAAAGTGCACCAGTGTAGAGCAGGACTTGCACAGTGGTAGATAAATGTATTTAACTTGGATATTTTCTTCTCATTCCTTTTTGCTTCTTTACACAGGGAGTGAAGTATCTGTGCCTCCCTGCTGCTGACTCACCCTCGCAGAACTTGTAAGTTTTTTTAAAAATAAATCACAAAACCCCAGAAATCCCTCAGTACTGTGATACCTGCTTTATAAAAAGGTGAAAGATCTGATTCTGATCTCTCAAGTATTACACAGACATGGTTTTCAATCCGTTAAGAAAACACAGTAACACTTTATTCCAGCCACAGCCACTTTGGTTCAGACCCTCCTTTTTGTGTGTAAGGGTTTGTAGGAGGGTCAGTATGTAAACACTCTTCTTCATTTGTGGCCTTGAACTTCAGGAATCCCGTAGTGAGTCCTCTCCTAATTTAGTCCCAGTTTATTCTAGCCATTGTTTTTGTAAATGTTTTTGCTTGGCTGTTCTTTGTTGTTAGTGCTATCTCCAGCCATTAATGAGAAGAAAATATTTGAAGAGGTATGAAGCCTGGTGCTTCAAGGGTTGAAATAAATTCCTCACAGTGGGCCTTCAAGATAAAGTCCCAGTGTGCAAACTACCCCTGCAACTATCTGCTCTGGACTTCTTGAACCTGCCTTAGAAGGCCCCGCTGCTCTTAGTAGTAGGCTGGCACGGCAGGGAGTTTCTGCCCTGCGGTGACTCTTGCCTTGGGGATATATGTACTGAAACTAGGGTGTCCCAGCCTCGCTCTTTCTCATCTCTGCTAACGTTCATGAAACACTAATTGGCTTGCCCTTGGTTTTAATGTTTTGAACCACTGAGCATAGCAAGTCTTGATTCCAAAGAGAAATCAAAAGAGGTTTTGTAAGAGAACTTGGATGGTGACCAACTCTTTCTTCTAGAGCTCACTGTTTATGTTGGGGAGAGGTGAGGGGGGTTTCAGCCACATCCTGCTACCAAGTTTTGTGGAGAAGCAAGTAGTTGAAAGAGGCCTGGTAGGTACGGAAGGAAATGCAGCACTGCTTTTGTCTCACATCACAGCAATATTATGGCTCATGCTTTCAGGGGATATTTTTAGAGTATGTGTTTCTCGTACCCTAAAAGATTCCAGTGTGGCATTTGATGTGTGGTGATTTGCCTTTTCATTCTGCATTTCTGTTGTGATTTTAGGGGAAGGGGGGAAAAAAAACCACACCACAAAATCACCCCCCCAACCAACAAAAAAAACCACCCCAAACCCCTAAATTACAAGACAGATCAGTAATGAGAAGGCAGACAGCTAACTGCCTTTGTCATGGACAGCTTTTGTGGCCTTAATACTTAAAAAAATAAAAATAAATAACTGTAAAAAAAATCCTTTTGGGAAAGAAAAAAATAGGAGATTAGAGGGAAACATTCACATGTTGTCATATTAATTGTTTGTCAGTATTCTGAGATCTGTAGCATTTCTGAAAACGTTTTGCAAATCTGCTTCCTTTGTTAATAGAGATCTGGATGAATTGGGAATGGAAATAGAAAGGATGGCATTTGTGATGAACTTTAATCAATATACAATCCAGCCCCTCCCTTACTGTTAGATATCAAGGACTTATATTGAAAAACCACCTCTGGTGCTTGAGCTGTCTGGCGCAGTACCAAAGCTCTTAAAGCTTCAGTAAGAAGATACAATATTTGCATGTGTATTGTTTCTGTTATGCTGCAGACATCTAAAATACTTGCTTTGGTATCAGGTGGTTGCAAGCAAATGTCATTGCTTCTAATACTGATACATTTTATCACTTAAAATAAAACTTGACGAGTAACTGATTTTTCTTTTTTGCTTTATACAGTCCAGATCTTCAAGTAAAATCAAATCATGATGCTCGCCAATAGCAATGTTGCTTGCTTTGCACATACAAGCTTCTGAAAGCAAGAAGAAGCTGTCTTTGTTCAGTCTGTGAGGATTTGACACAATCTTATCTAGGAGTGGTAACCGTACTGCCTGTGCCCTCTGCGGAGGGAAGGATAGCTGGGGAACAGGAAAGGGAATCAGTCCCTCTGCAACAGCTTTGTGTATCTACCCTCTTCTTTCAAAAGAGGGATTCTGGTGGTGTAAGGAAAAAAAAAAAAGCAGCATCCTGTATTGCAGGTCCTTGTGTTTTCTTAGCAATAGTTGGCAGGCACAACTGAGCAGATACTGCTGTCTTGTCTATCCCCCCAATAGCAAGTTTGTCAGAAACTTTGCTGCTACTGCTGGCAGGTTGATAAGGTCCAACTGAAAGCCTTTACCCACTGGGACTGTGAGCTCTTAATTCCCTTCAGCTCAGTTTTTGTGAGGGAAACTTCTGATTTCTTATGTGTGTAATGCACATTTACTCCTAGTAAGCTTGTTTAGTGGAGCTCCCATCCTCAGAGGAATGAATTGCCAGGGAAATACAGCAGGGATTCCCCTATTAACATGTGGGTGTTCAGTCACTGAAGTGGCTCAAAAGCTGGCTTCTACTCCCATGTTCTGCCCCTACCAAGCATAGGAATCAAGCAGTTGCTTTTGAGACTTGAGGTGTTTCGTAGGCGTTAAATGAGTGTTTTCGCTGGACTGTGAGAATTTTACCTTAGGCCATTGACTTCTCCAGAAATGTCATCTCCTACAGAACCTGTTGCTAAAACATTAATTCTATAGAAATCAAATCTTCCCTTCCTGTCTGTTCCAGCTAATTGTCTTAGGCTACGTGTTTCTAAGGAACTAACCTCCAATGGTCAGGCTGTTAGTGGTGATAATACAGAAGCCAGATAACCTATTAAGAAAAGAAATTTAGGTGGTTCTTTGTTGCATTCACATTGCCAAAGGAAAGAAACATCAACATGCTTCTTCCTATCTGATTTGGATGCTTTTTTTTTTAACCTTTATAATATTCGTAGAAGTCTGACTAGCAACAAGTGAGTATGTAGATCTGGTATCATAACTCTGCCCTCAGCCTAGTTTTGGATTATCCAGCTTGCTAATGCGTAAATTTAGATAACTTTTACAACATGCTGGTAGGGGCTCTGTACTAGCGGTTCTTTCTGTGGTGTTTTCCCACTGTGAAGATGATGCAGTTCAGGACCCAGCTTTAAGCTGGGAGATGTAAAAACCAGATATCATGTAATAAATTGTCTTGAAGTAACTGTTCAGTCCAACAAATAGGCTGCAAATCAACACATTTGTCAAGTGCTTTCCTGTTACAGACGATAATCAACTGTTTTGTGGTTAATCGAAGACTTGCCATTCTTCTTTGTGTCTGGCACTTGCTACACAGCTAACTGGTCCTCAATCTTAGTTTTCATGTAAATATGGTTTATACCATAACTTTGAAAATTAGTTTAGGCAACTGTCTGCTGGAGCCAGCAGAGACCCCAATGTCATAGGGTTGTGGAGGAGTACATTTCTCCTTTTCTTTGACTAAAGGTGAGGAGGGGCTATGGTTCTACAGAGCAGCACTAATTCTAAACTTGGCTATTTCTCTTCTCGTTTTCATGAATGCCTGTAAACGCTTACACTTGACAGTGTTTCAGCAGACCGAGTGTCAGCAATAAGGAAGGTCAAATAAAACTGAGTGAATGGAGTTCACTGCTAGCTATATTTAGTACCTTGCAAAAGTGTTATGCTCATTCACGAATATTTTTCAAACCAAAGCATTGAAGTGTTTAACCAAAACTTGTGCTAGACCATTGAAGTGAATTAACTGGTGCTTGGAGCTGTGCTGTTGGCCAGATTTTCTAAAGAGAAAAGATGGGTGTATGAGAAGATTGGGATGTTGTCAATCCAGCCCTAACAAAGTTTCATTTGACTGAATCCATTGAATCTCGGATAAGTGCTCCTTCATTGTGCAATAGCAGTGCCTCTTGTGCACACAGCCCAACGTTTCATTTGTCCTCTGAGTTAATTTATGTGAAGCTGCTCGTGCCCCACAGGCAGACTTGAGTGCCATGATTTGTTAGAACTCAGCCAGCGAAAATGTTTTGGAGTGGCAGTCTGAGTAGAAATGCATTTGTAAGGCTTCCTTCCTCTTCTTCACTCATCCCACATACTTGATCGGTTTCTTGAGAAACATAAAATCCTGAGTTGATGTGCTGTCCTAAAGCTTGAGATTGCATCATGCCTTGAGATTTTCCAGATAAGTCACTCAAGTCTTCTCCAGCTGTGTTCTCCATGTTGTATCCAGTGATGCAAGAACTGCCTTGGAGAGGGAGTCCTGGGCTTTGGGATCCCTCTTTTTGGATATTTCAGCTTAGACATGTTTGCCTTTGCAAGTTCCACAGGCACTGCCACTTTGTTGCATCACTGTTGTCCTCCTCCAGGTCTTGTGTGTTTATAGTATCAGCAGCTGCACAGTTGGGCAGGAAGGGAAGTTTCCTTTTATGTGGGTATTCCTGATTTTTGTGTGGCTGCTGGTGCTGGGCTGAGGTTTTTTTCTTTTACCCTTGTGGTATAATATTCACCCTGAGAGGGGAAACATCTTGAATACAGGACGTTGTGTTTCATGGGTGTTGAGCGCAGTGTGCTTTCAGGTTCGTCTTTGCCAATAAGCCTGGTACTGACTGCTCCTTAAGAAGCTCCTTCCTCTGTGTTGCACACATTGCTGCTTGTGAGCTTAAATTGCAAGAGAACTCAAAGGCCACAGTGAACTCCAGCTCTATTGAACTAAGAGGTGCTGATTGCACCTGCAATAAATTGTAGGCAGCCCTAAAGGCTTTGCAGTCTGAAAGGCAGAGGCAGGGTGAACAACTTGGGACTGGGATGCAAAGAGGCGATGCTGCAGATTTACTGAGATGATGACAGCTGCCCAGTTACTTTCCTTCAGACTTACCCGACTTACAACGAAGAGGCATGTGTAAAGGGTAACGAGAGTACAAACTTTAAGGTTTGTAAACTGAGTCTTTATCTTCTCCACATTTTCTCCTCCACTGCTTTAAAAAAGGTAGTCTGTAGGGAGGGCTTGGCTGACACCCTGAAAAAGGGCAGGCAGAAGGGGTGCTGCAGTCTGAGGGGAGGAGACTGGAAGAAGCTGAAAAAGCCAGGGCTTGAAATGAGAATTTTTTCATAGCAAGGTCAAAAGGACGAGATTTTATGTTGCAAAGAAGAAAGTCATAACACTTAAATGTGTCCTAGTACATGGTTTGAAGGAGGAGGTGAAGTCAAAGTTAATCACAAGTTTGGGTAGCGGGTAGTGGATGGCTCTTTGGGACAGATAATATACCTTGAGAACTGTTCATGTAGTTGTGCTGAGTTTCATCTGACATCCGAGCATATGCAAGGACATGCGAGGTCAAGTTACTAGTTTAAAGAGGAATAAAACACAAACTGAAATACAGACTTGACAGTCATCAGAATAAAGTGTTCGTTAATGTTTATCACGCTAGTGCCTAAGACACTGATTTCTTCTTCAGGTAGAGTGGAGAATAACTATGCTAGTGAGTTTTGCGTTTCATTGACAGTAATAACTTTAACCTTGTAAGACCTGTATTCAGTTCTAAATTCTAGAAACAGCATTAAGTGAGCTTTCGGATACATTTCTCTCTTTCTAAGTAGTGATTTTACTAAATAGAGCACTTTCTTTATTCCCTTTCTGCTTCTGTTTTCAGGGCAAGGCATTTCAGAGAGAGCATCAAATTTATCCATGAGTGCCGACTCACAGGTGAAGGCTGCCTAGTTCATTGGTATGTATACCACTTGCTAAAAAAACTTCTTAAGGGTTTCTCTACCTTGGTTTGGATGTTCATCATTTTAATGATAAGTTAGTGTTTGTCTCCATTTTATAGCAAAATCCTCTTGGACTGAAACGCCCCCTTTATTTGAAGAGCCCCAGAAGATTTGCAAATGCTATTAAATGCTATGACTTTTGAGTCACTGGGGTGGGCAGCTGCCTGGTGATAAAAGGAGCCTAAGAAATTCTTCTTGACCTTCTCTTCTAATCAAACCTTTTTGTAGGATTGGTTTAACTAGAGATGCATTGACTAGAGACGTATTATTTATTTCCCATTATTTTAATCACTGTCTTTCTAAATGTGATTTCCATACTCCTAGTAATTTGATTAGTTTCTATAACAGCTATTTTGGTGACTTCAGAGTTGTTAAAAAAAATTTCTCTAAACAGAAATTGATTTTTTCTCTTTTTTTTTTTTTCCTTTAAACTGCTGAAGCATTCAAATGTTGCATTTGTTAATAGCAAGTCTCTGATTGGAGAGATGTACCTGTGACTGTACAGAATAGAAAAGGAAATCCCACCCTGGGTTTTTTCTTGCTCTCTGCTATTGGTTGTAGTCTTTGTGCTGTGTGTCCAAGTGACATATCTGAGTCTATATCTGGAATCAGAGTCATCTCGTGATTTGAACACTGGACTTGTACACAGGCCCTGAGCATAAATCCTCAGTTTGCTACTGACTCATGATAGGGCTATGCATGAGTTCATGTATGTGAATCAGGGATAATTAGTCTGAATTTTGGTAGAGTTTTAAAAAAACATATATTTAATTTTGTGAAGCCTTTCAAAAGTGTAAAACGTTCTCGAAATGCCAAGTGAAGGAGTCTGCTACAAATGTAACTCAAACACATTCTTTATACTCACAATAGTAATAGCTGGGAGTTTTTTGTCCAGTACTGTCAAACCAGTAATAATGAATGATTCTTACTTTATCCCAGTGTTTCATGTGGGGAAACTGGAGTCCTGAAAGTTGAGGTTGCACAGCGCATGGATAGCAGAAAGAGGAAAAGAACGTGAGCAACCAGACATACATACTTTAACAGTTCAGTTAAAGTTCATTTCGGCCCCATGAAATTGAAGCCTTTATTTGTGATGGAGAGGAATTGGTCTTATTTCACTGCTCTGATCTATATAAGCAGAAGAAAGTGGGTGACTTATTTCTAGGTTATTAAAAACCAAATCTAACTTAGAACGTGTGCACTGTCCCCTGCTTTTGTGAAGACTTAATACTTATTTCTTCCTTTCCAGTCTCATATGAATTACCACTCAGAACCCACCTTCTCTATCTTGTCATAGATTTGTTCTAATACATTTGAAAAAGCGGCACCAAAACCGTTTGACTCAAATATTGTAATATTTCTTCCTTGTGGCAAGTAACACAACAGTCTGCTGTGATGTTGGGAGGTGATGCTTTTAACCGTGATAGATGAAGTACAGTACTACTACAATTTATTGCACCTCCTTTTTCATGCAGCCTTGCAGGTGTCTCCAGGAGTGTAACACTGGTGGTTGCCTACATCATGACCATCACAGACTTTGGTTGGGAAGATGCACTGTCTGTTGTCCGTGCAGCGAGATCCTGTGCGAATCCTAACATGGGGTTCCAGAGACAGCTACAGGACTTCGAAAAACACGATGTTGATCAGGTAAATGAACTACAGACAAATGAGCTGCAAAACACAACCCCAAATCTCAGATCATGGGCTACTACTTATTATTTTGAGGCCTGGGTGGTTTGTCTGACTCCCAGATTTTTGCTTTGAGGGAGTGGCTTCTTGGCCAAGCCTGCTCCACTGGGGAGGTGTGAATAGAACTGAAGGTATTGGGGAATGCTGGATGGGAGAAGAGATAAAGAACAACATCTAAACACACCTCCTGCCCAGCTGTGCTCTCAATCCAGTGATTGCTTCATGTGTGCTAAGACATAATACAAGACTGACACCTTTAGAGGGGTAAAAACTAAAGAGTGAGTTGCTCAGAATGCAGCAGAAAGACCAACCTCTAAGTACCAGTTGCATAAAAATAGTGGGTTTCCCCCCAATACATTCATTTGGAATAGTAACCAGGAAAGAAACCATAATCAGAAATCTTTGCTATCCAGGAGTTAAACTAGGTTCTCATTATGACTTACGTGTTGTGTTCCCCCACACCTTCTGTGGCTGAGACTTAATACATTTTCTGATGTGTAGAACAGTCTCAAATCTGACCCTTTTTTTCTCCTTAACCTTTGAAGGCTTTGTAGGACTAGAAGAATTGAGGGAACAGTAAGACTGCAAAGTGGTTTTCATAAAACAAAAATTAGTTTCTTACCACTAAAAAGAATCATCCTACGCAAAAGACCATCTCCCCGTGGGTGATTGGTGACTTCCACTTATGTTAACCTACTCTGGCAGTCCCCTTCATTTTCCATTGCTCAGCATGTTGCTGTTCTCTGGGCTTTTGTGCCTATTGTGCTTATTAAAAATCAACAACAACAACAGAGGCAAACCAAAATCGGAAAGCAAAATACATAAGGCAAAGGATGTTGGGTTTTTTTATTCCATCACTGTCATTCTGCTGCAGAAAGCTCCGAGTTTAGAAATTACCATTTGTTTTGCATGATGCAGTTTGCAACTGTAAATATTTGCCTTTTTTTAATATTTAACTGAATGTTTCCTGGATCGTTTGGAACTGGTGTAAATGGTAGAGTAACTGATTTTTAAGAGACAAAAGTCAGAGGGGGACTTTCCAGACTTGTCTCCTTCCTCCCTTACAGTCATTTCTACTCTAATTGGTCTGGGCTAACAGCAATGACAATTAAGGCTATATGCAAATAGCCTGATAAAGACAGTAACGTCTCTCTTTTTTCATCCACCATGGACGGCACATTCTGCCTTTTTTCACTGAGGGGGAGGCAGTAGGTTGCAAAAAGAAATATCCACCTGTAGTCACTGGCTGGGCTGTAGTTTCCTACTGTCTCTTAACAGCAACCACATCCTTAGCAGGTGTCTGTTTACACACCTGATTTCAGTGGAATAATGCCATCTGCCAAGGGTGTGAACTTTTTTCTGATTTCAGCAGCATGGGTGTTTTGCTGTGCCACTGTAGGGTGGTATCCTGTGGGGTTTCTGGAATGGGGTCCTTTAGATCTTGGTCTTACAGGAAGGGGTTTAGTCACTAAGGTCATAACATGGTTTGCACCAATTCCAAACTTCCACATGGTAGCCTGAGGCTTCAGATTTCAGTCAGGACCTTACGATCTTTTAGGAATGGGAGGGAGTAACTATGTTGAGGTCTTGTCTCCCCATGTCCTAGCAAATGGTCTTATGGATAAAGCTGTCCATGAGCCGCAAGCAGGACAAGGCTATGAAAATTAAGGCTTGAAAAATGATCACAAGGATATTATCCCCACTGGGACAGAACTGTCTACTTGCTGCTTCTGCAGACAAGAGCCACAAGATTGTCAGGAATGATTCAGCTGGCAAAGAAATGACAGATAAGGATGTAATAAAGTTGAGTGGAATAGAGAAAGTGAACAGGTGTGATTTCCACTCTTCCCTGTAATGTGAAAGAGAGCTATCAGTTGGCAGGTCCCAATCAAGGAAAAGGCGGGGGGTTTATACAATATGTACTTATGGAGCTTGTTGGCATCCAGATATCTTGTGGTAAAAATTTGTGGATTCAGAAAGTGATCTCATGGCAGAAAAATTCATTTATTCCCATCAAAAACAAAGATACTGCCTCAGCCTCCGAAAGTACCTGAGCTGAAAATTGCTGGAAGCTGAGGAAATGAGCAGGGAAAAGGTCCTAGCATTATTGCCCTGCCATTGCTTGATTCTTTCTTCGGCATTTACGTCTGGCTACTCTCATACCAGGATACAGAGCTGGACTGACCTTCAACTGGACCTGGTACATCTGTTACCATGTACCATACTCAGTCATTTGTGTCAGTAACATAAAGGGTCCTATTCTATAGCTTTTAAAGCTCCTGGTCTTTTTCTTCCTAGAAGATACCTTTCATGATATCTACAGTACTTTTTTTTACTACTGGTGTTTGTGGGCTCAGGATGAAAAACCCATATGAGTGGTTCACTTTCTGATCTTCAGCCTTCTTGCAGCCTGTTGTGGCTTGGGCAAGTTGGCTGATCATATAGCTTCCATACTTATTCATCTTATTGTATATGCAACAGGAGGAGGCTGCTTTTAAGGCCAGGATGTCCTTGCCTGGTGGGTGTTCCTTCTTCCACATTACTCCAGTCAGCCAAGCTGTTACGCAAGTGTGTCATTTTAGGGGACGTAAGGGATCTCGGTGATTTCAAGTGTGTGTTCCTGCGCCTATGTATTCTGCGCTGCTATTGAAGGACATGCAATATTTGGAGTGCTTTTCTTTAAACTACTTGTGTTCTTAAAGGCTCTTGAAATTCTGTAGAACAGGAGGGAGTATTACTTCTGCATCAATCTCATGTTATTGTTTCATCATATTGTATATGTATGTTCAATTTCTACAGTTCAGGCAGTGGCTGAAAGAAGAATACGGGGAAAACTCTTCTCAGGATCTGCAAGAAGCCAAAAATCTTCTGAGCAAATATAAAGAGCAGGCAGAATTGCAGCAGAATACTGGAGGAAGGCAGTGGAATAATAACTTCTCATCTGTGCCATCTCTCTCATACAGCAACTACACAACAGAGACTTAATCATAGGAGGTTGATTTTTTCTTTCTACCTTTGAAAAACATCTTGCCATAATTTCCATTCCATCTTCAAGACTCTCAGCAGTAATCATGCAAACAGTTGATTTGTAGAAAGCTTCTTGAAGAAAATACTACATTATGTGTGTATGTATGAGTGTGTTTCACACAGTTTTATAATTTGGGCAGGATCAAGCTCTCTGTGTGCCCGGAGACATGATCCAGTTACTGTGGCTGAGCCAGTCTGTCAGCCAGCCACAGCTATTATCCCCTTATGCCCACATTGCCTGGCATTTGCTGTGAGGTTAGCTCAACTCCTTTTGTTGTAGGCTAGCAAAGGGCTCTGAGAGACGAAGTCTGGTGATTCAAGCTGTGGCAGTTTGACATCTTTGTGCTGTTCATGTGGCAAAGATGTTATTGCACCTGAAGAAGGGAACTGACGTCTGTGTCTCTGCTGCTCCTGTTCACAGTCCATTGGCAAGTAATACTGTGGAGGTGGGCTTGAATTGAATGCTAGGCTGCAAACTGGAGCAGGTGAGATACGGGTACATGTACCTTTCTACCAACAGTAGCATCTAGGAGAGAAGTGGGACAGACAGCTCTGAGTAATAACATCTTCAACTGCCACAGTTGTACTTGCTTCAGTGCACGTGAGACAGAGCTGTCGGTAGAACTGCTGCAGACCGAGAGCACCGAGACTGTTACCACAGCTCAGCTGATATGCAGTGATTTAAGCCGTGGTCCCTTGATTGTGCCATCTGGTCTCCCAACATAAGCTTGTCTGGAGAATAGTTTATCAGGTCTCCAGTGCCGCTGAACATCATTCCCCGTGGAACTCGTGCCTCTTCAACACACGCCCCTGCGCACATGATAACGTGTCTCCAAAGAGTGGGCTCGGTGTGAGTGCGAGCACCTGTTTCTTTGCTTGTGCTGTGGTTTGCTCTTTGACTTCAGCTACCTCAAAAATGCTGTTCTTGTCATTGTGGTTGTAAATGCAACCTTGAAAATTGCCTTGTGTAATCTTAATCTGACACTGAGTGAAGTAAGTGGGTGCGTGTGCACGCGCGAGTGTGCGTGTGCATGTATGTTTCACAAATGTCTGTATTTGAGAAGTTTATTGTTTTCTTTTAAAATTGCCCATATTTCTCACTGGTTTAAAAATTGAGTTGTTTGAATTCAACTTCCTGCCATTTTAAAACCACTATATATTTTGCTGTGGTCAGATTTGTAGGAATGCATTTGTAAAATATTTTAAACTAGGTTAAAACTAGGGGCCACACTCCGCTCTCGGTAACATTGTGTGTTTCTGGAATGGAGCCATTGCCTGACTTAAGTGTCTTCTAAGAGTGTAACTTCAAATATGTCACCAGGGATGCTGGGCAGTGTATTGATTTCTGATGGTGTAATGGGGGGTGGCACTGATGCCAAGATCATGATTTCTGGTCTCTGACTTAGAGGATGGAAGGCCTATTTTTCTTGAAGATTCCAGAAAATAAAAAGTACCTCCCAAACAGCCAGGGTAGAAAAACAAAAACAAACCCCTCATTTGTTTAAATGTGATGTATATCATGCTAAAAGCTGAGCACTGAGTGAGAAGCAGTCAGCATACTAAATACTGTTGTTTCTTTCCATTTCTTCAGTACTCTGACCTCCCATGCCTTCACAACATTCCTCTTCATGTGATTTCCTGCTTGCTTTGGGTGGCAGTGAATTCTTTGGATGGGAGCAAGGCTTTTGGGGTCAAGTAAGCTCTGGCTGTTAAATATCTATCATTAAGTGTCTTCAAAAAATATATGTTATGGCTTGTAAAATATGGATCTTGCATGTCAATAATTGCCGAAGAGGAAAAAAGGGAATGGGGTGGAACTGGCCTGACGGTTTCATCTGGGTCCAGGCCTGCATCAGGGTTCTCATTGCACTAAGTGCTTTAAGTGTACTGCACACAGCGAGAGCAGGATAATCATGTCTGTGTTGCAGTCAGGGATGCTGTTGAATTTGGGAAATGTGCTGGAATTGACTTTGTTTTCAAGCTTGTAGCTAAATGAACCCCTGCCTATTTGGTATATACAGCAACTGCTCTGTGTTTGCCTGGTAAGAGAAGTATTTAGCTCTTCTTGAAGATGTTGATCTGCAAATAATTGGCCGTGTAGGTATTCCAGCACAGCAGTGCCCACATTGGCAGTCCCCCCTGTGCTCTGAGGGCGGATGTAGTAATTGGAAAACGCTTTCCTCAGTAACAAGGTCTGACGTGCGTTCGGGATGCTGGTCCATTTGTTCAACCCTCTACTCACAATAGTAGCGCAACTTCAGCCCGTCCCCAAAGGGCAGCTTTGTCAGAAGCATTCCGCCTGTGCTCTTGCAGGTATCCAGTCAGTCCATCCTGTAGCCGACTGCCAACACTATGTATCCCATAACACTTTTGGCACTCCGTTCTTGCGGTAGTAACCCTGTGAGTGCTGGTAAGTTGGCAATTCTTTTTTCTATTCTGACAAATACAAGGCAGAATGGAAGACATCTGTTAATGTTCGTGTGTCCAAGATTATTCTGTACAGCATTTTTTTAATAGTTTGGTTATCCCCAAAGAGTCAGTCCCACAAATAGGATTTTTTTTAGAACTTAATTTGGCTTTAGGGCCATATAGCCACATCAATGTGCATTATGCTGCAGCTCGAAAGCAGATACAGGGTGAAGCAGGAAGACGGAGGGAGTGCCGTATTGTCAGCAGGCAGAAGTGCTCCTCTCTTTCCAAAAGACAGAAGAGGTATTTTCTATAGTTTCTTGCTTCTACATCTTGTTTAGTGGTCTGTATGTACTGCGTACGGCATTTAAGAGTGGCAAAAGAGCAACAGCAGTCTAAGAAAACTTGAATCTGGTTTGTCCATGTAGAGAGCAGAATGATAGTTTACTCCTTCATTACCACAAGGTGCAGAAGAGAGAGTAGCTACGGTTCTTACCTTTGGCCTTTTAGAAAGGGAGAGGAGCTAACACAGACTGAGAACGTGACATGATTTGTCTTCCAACCAGCCTTTCAGTGGCAGTTTGTAGGACTTTCCAGCTATCTGGAACATGACTAGACCCCAGTCCACCTCTTACTAGTTGGCCTTTATAGTGTAGACGATGCATTCAGTCATTTTGTTTCTGTACTTCAAAACACTGTCCTCATTTTGATGTTCACTGGAAAATGGATAAAGTTTATAACACCTTATTGGATATCCAGATTTGAAATGTGTAATCGATTTTTTGGGCTAAACTTGATATCCATGTGTGATTATAAGCAAATGTTTAGTGTTATACAATGTAGGTAATGGGTAAATGCATTAGTATTTATTACCCTGATTTTTAACCTGGAAAGAGTTGCTTCCTTAACATTTTGTGGTTGAGTGGGAAGATATGGCAAATCATATCTCTGTTTTTTAAAAAGGACAGTAATAACATTGGTTGCTATAATGACCACTGCCTATAAAGAAGTCAGTGAAAAATTATAGTAATTACTTCAGCTAGTTTAAAAACTCTAAACCTGGTAAGCTTCTTGATTCTCTGTCTTCCTCTTCCTGGGCATCTTAGCGAAGCCTTGATTGCTTTTTCCAAATGTTTGTATTTAATACGTTCTACAGTTTTTTTATAAATAAAAGTAAATGTTAACACCTGATCTGCTTGTGTATTTCTTGAAATAAATAATAGTCTCTGGAAGGTTTCTACTCACTGTTTGTATCCCTGCAGGTATGGTAAGAGTACAAGACCAACTCATTTTGGTATTTAGATTACTTTTTTCTCCTGCACACAGACTTCTTGAGACTTTCCCTCTCTTCACCAAGTTCTTCCAGGTGAGTTCAAGAATCTGCAGCACAAGCATCTCTTGATAGTAGTCCCACAAGAGGATGTTGCATGTTGCTCTCTTACTTACTATTGCTGGCCCATCATTGCGACAGGGTATGTGGTGAATCCAAATTTTAAATTCTTTTGAAATACCTTCTTTTCCATAGGACACTGGTTTAGGGCTTAATTAGCTGTAAAACTTAGCTGGTTTACAGACTGCCAAGACTCAAGGCTCTCAGTAGTGGTTTGTCAGAGGAAGCTGATGTAAGTGGCAGATGATGATTCTTGGGGAAAAAAATATTTAAAAACTTACAGTGTAAGGGGGGAAAAAAGCCCCATTTAAATTCCCACAGATAACACACTGAATTTCTGGTTTGACACTACTTCTGCTAAGAGGGTAGTTCTGGCATTCGAACAATCAAAAAAAAAAAAACCCAAACAAACAAAAAAAACCCCCAAAACAAAAAACCAAAACCAAAAAACCCACCGACCTGAAAGTATAATCAGTCATGCCTAAGTAGCCAGATCTCATGGCCACTTTAGTCGTTGCTGAAGGCTGAACTATATTCTTGCAGTGGGACTCCCTCACCGTGAAGGCAATGTTAGATGCTCAGGCACAGTGGGTTTTGGGTCTTTTCTTTTTGCCCTCTCCTCCCTCTCCCAGGACTTGTTAGTTTATAGACTGCTGGGAATGTGTGGATGTTTCCTGAGGGATCTCAGGGATTCAACTAATCAATAAAATCCTCCACTAGAATAAAGTTAATGTGTCTGTAGATAGCTTTGGATGTGCTAGATGCACCTTGTTCATAATATATTTCAGTTCATCTTCAGTGTAAGTGGGATGGCTGTGATTTTATTAATGTGTGTTTCAGTCCTCTTCCTATCTTTCTATGAAAAGACTTTAAATTCAATGCAGCCTGCTATGTGAAGCTTGAATTAGTGGTGTAATTACCTCCTTTCTCCTATCTGTTACCCGTAGCAATGTCTGATATATATGTGTTATAGCATTGATGAGACAGAAAACATGTTTAAAATATAATCCCTTGTGAATTAGGAAAATCTCTTAAGTTTTAGAGGAGGCTTCCCCCTACCCCCAAAGGGTAGTTTCCAAATGAAAAATGCACTGCTGCTTTGTCTTCCTTTTGACCACTTAGCACCTCTGAAGGGCAATTTTTATCCAAATCACATGTAAAAATTGTGCTGCAACCGTGGTGCTGTACTACTGTTCCCAACTGTATCTCTCATTTCATTCAATGTTATATGTAACTGTTGTAAGTGCTAGAAAATGGCAGTTCTGATTTGATTCATATAGTCCTGTCCCCCCATGCAGTAAACTTGAGGGAACTAGAGGGCAAACCCACATGTCCTTACATGTGCTCATAACCTGATAAGGAGATTGGGCTTTGCCAGCGCATTATGAGACTCCTTCCACCTCCTGAAGAAGATTGTACTGGCAGAGGGTAAATGATGATGATCTCTAGAAAATATTAGACAGCACAAGGAAGATGATCTTGCACTGTACAGTGTTTCTGTAGAAACCCCTGGAGACACAAAGCATGCGACAGAAACAGCTATTTTCACGCTTTGTTCTCAGCAGACCTTTAAATGAGGCTCTCGTTTTCCATGTGCCCCAGCTCCTGTGTGTTTAGCTATTTCATTGCTACATTTAGCTGCTGTCCTGTATCACTCTTCTGCCCTCACCCAGGGAACAAATTCTTCTTCATACATGTTTGAATGTGTGCTTTGCTCTAGCGAATTATGCAAACTGCAGTTTACCAAAAGTGAGTAGCTTGTGAGTAGCAAGATGACTTCCTGTAGTTTCCATGCAGTTTCTAGTGTAATTATTACGAGTAGGCATCTAATGAAGTGTGAGCAGGAGGTGCCTTTTTGTCATTGAACTACTGCATAGCTCAGTCCTTGTAGGAGACTCAGTTCTGCCCGTGTGAGTCAAACACATCTGCAGTAAACTGGGAATAAAATTCATTTGCAAGTAGTCTCAAAAAATGGGATTTTCAGCTAGACCTGCACCCGGTTTCCATTTTAGTTGAGGCAATTATGAATGCGCAGGTTTGTACCCTTCATTATTCATTGAGCTATGAATAGAGAGATCAGAACCAAGACATCCAAACTACTTGAAGTGCGAAGTGTTTTTAAGTTGTTTGCTTGCTTGGTCTTCTATTCACACAGGCATTAGCAAAGCACAGCTTTAGATCTGGGCAGATGCATTTACAAATGGACCCTTTGAAAATCTGAGTTCTGATTCCCCTTCTTCCCTTCTTTCTCTGAAAGCAAATGAGTTTTTATTTAATTTGTCAGATACAGGGGATGGGATTTTTGTTACAATTTCTTGAATCTCTTCCCTTTCTCCCCTTTTCCCCTTTTTTTGTGTGATTTTTTTTTTTGTTTTAAAATAACTGGTATTTATCCCAGAGCTCTTGAGTCAGGATAAGTGAGTACCAATGTGTGGCTTGCAAACAATTTATTTCCTGTGAAAGTGTATTAATAAAAAAAAAAAAGCTTATGTTATAAGGTTGCTGATTTAATTGATTGTGTTAACAAATACAGTTCTGCTGTTTGTGCATCTGTCCTGTTGTGGTGGTGGTGGTCGTTTGCCAAGCCTGCCATGACTTCTGTGGATGTTGTCACCTTCTGTGGCAGTCTGGCTCCTGTACAGCACTGGATGTTTTGGAAAAGTAACACTGATCCATGACAATGTTGAACCTGACATTTGAAAAATTAAAAAGGGATATTTAACTTTTATTTGTATGCTAAAAAGCAACGTTCATTGGTGGAGCAGCATTCTATGCAGGTTACTGATTACAAACAGCGTTTTGCTTGATGTCTCTATTCCTTGCTTTTTAAGGCAAGGTGGGACTTTGTTGAAAGCTTGCAAGTGGGGGAAAACTCTGCCCTGTGTTTAGAGAAAGTATGTGTTGAAGATGTCAGAATTATGGCTGTATTTATGCATGCTCACTGCATATTTTCCCAAGGATTGCATTTTGGAAGTCTTTGCAAGTAAGTCTGCAGCATGTAACTTTCCCAGCAAAACTAGTTACGTAATCCCTGAATGTCTCAAAAGAAGAAGAAAAGAAAAGAAAAAAAAACCCAAAATAACAAAAAAACCCCCACTCGAGTGCAGTGCAAGCTTTGGTCAAATCCTCAGATTTTAGACATGAGATTCTTCTGTTCTTAGGTAGCTTATTTACTTGGTAATGTCTGGTTTGCAGTGAGGTTCTTACCAGACCTGATAAAGATCTCCATTCCTCTGGAAGGTAGGGTATGTCACGCAACAGCCTCTGTCCTCTGAGTAAAGCCTCATTTTTGCAGAAGTCTGCAGCCTGGGCCCGTTTGCAAGATGTGGAAGGTGCCTCTGTTGCACACAAGTGAACTGGTTGGGCTTTTAGTGGCTAGTGGTACCATTTACCCCAGAAAAAAAATGACTCTTCTGTTTGAGAATACTGAAAACCATTTGCATTTCTGCAAATCTTGGAGGCTGTGCAAGTATACCTCTATTGTTTCTCAGCTGGGTAAGACTGTATGACTCTAAAGTTAACCATCAGTTACAAGTTTTAGGGAAAAATGGGAAAAGGTTTGTCGCAAAACAAAAGCCACGGGGGATATATTATAATGATGTACTAATTCACTGCAAGTGCACTCTGGACTTTGCTGTCACTGGAAGGATCTTAAATACTCTTCCTTAACCATATTTTCTTTTCAAGGGACTGAGGTGGGGCCTCTGACATGTTTAGAGTTGACCTTCATTTCCCTGGGGTGGTCACCTTGCATCAAGTTGATTGCACTGGAGGAAATGTTTGTTTTGTGAGATCTCACATATTTCTAGCGGGGCTTTTCTTCCTTAGAATTTTATCATCCCTGATACGCACATAAATTTCCAAAATGGCATAGAAAGGGTTACAAGAGCACCTGTCATGTGGTAAGACAGGCTAGGAAATTCAATAGTCCTTTTTGACGCAAAAGTCTTTTGGTTTTGGCTTATCAAGAAGGCATATTGAGTCAGCCACCTTCATCTAATCCATAAAATGCTGGACTGAGAAGCATTTGGGATTCTGTTTCCAAATCTCCTACAACTTGCTGTGTGACTAGGCAAGTTGCTTCAGTTCTGGTTTGCTTCATTTTCCCAACGAAATGGGGAAGAAGTGTTACGACTTCCCGTGGTACGGCTCTGCGAAGCCCCTGATAAAATGCACTGCATTGGCGTTGGTTGTGTATTGATAAATGAGGTATCTGCTCTCCAGCTGAGGGGTGTTAAAATACCTTTATAATACAGATTCTGAAGCAAGGCAAGACGCTGTGGTGGCTTCTTGCTTATTCTTGCACACCTCAGTCCCACCTGCATAGAAAGTACTGTGCTGCACAGGATAGTGGTTGGGTGTTGATGGGAACAGGGAAAGATCGAGGTCTGATTTCCCCGGTACTGGTTGCTGTATTTCAACGTGAATTACTTAAAATGCAGATGTCGTCATTTCTATATGGAAAAAGATGGAGTGAAGCGGAAGAGGTCCAGAGCAACTCTGGCTGTGACTGCCCTACACAAAATTCATCCCACAGGTGCATCTATTGAACATAAAATCTCAGGTAAAAATTAAATGGAAGGGATATGTAATGTGCTTGTGATATCAAGAATGATGCGGGGGCAAGTGGAGGAGGAATAGCATATGGAAAAAAAGCACTGGAATATCTAAAGGTAACGTGGTAAGGGCTGGTGATACATGTGCTGAGATATGTTCCATGCACTCCAGGAAAAAGTCTGCAGGCAAAAAAAAAAAAAAAGAAAGGGAATCTCCGCTGTTTCCTATACTTTGGATATATGGTTATGATGATAGAAAAAAGTGATATCCTGATTTTCCCCTAGGCTTGTTCTGGAAAGAAAGTGCATATGGAGAATACATCTAATAAAAGCTGTTCTGGCAGATGAGAACTGGAGGAGGAACAAAATTAGTGCCTCCTTGGCCAAGCTGCTGCTGCTACTTTTGGACTGTTTCATGAAGACATGAATTTGATTCATTTCCAAAGACGGCTTGGAAACTCCAGGCAGCAGAGGAAGGGACTCCCCCTTGACTTAGCTGTTTTTCTCTGAATGCATTGCACTTGCGTGAAATGCAGTCAGCGCCGCTTCTCAGGTCATTTCTAGGGGAAGGTCAGTGCGTGGGGACTGACCCTCCGTTCCCCAGTTTGAGTGATTTGGGCGCCTCGGTGCCTTGAAATACATCGAACTTCAAGCAGGATTGGGGAACTTGCAGCGCCTGCTTTGGGCACCTCGGTTACGAAAGGAAAACTCCCTTTAACTTTGAACCAGAGTAGATCCAAACTGTGTATCGGAGAAACCTCTGTCTTTCTACTGATGGCCAAGGTCTCCTGGATATCTCTCTGGTTGCCTCCAGGACTAAGCTGGGTGATTAGGACTGGTTTAGTCCCTCCAGGCCTCCCTCCCTCCCTTCAAGACTGAATGAAGACGGTTGTTCATTCGTTCAACAAAGTCAAACAGTTTTATCCACTTAATTTGAAGCACGTATATTAGGGTAGTTAGAAACTAATAGATTATTTACCTAGCTGAAAATAACCCATCTGAGGAATCGGGCTGCGGAAATAGCCGAGGTAAGAGTAGGGAGAGCATGGTTTGGTGAGTGCTCTGAGAGTAATTTGCTGGCTCTGATGGGAAACAATAATGGGGAGGAAGAGACAGTAGTAAGTGAATCAATTCGCATGGTTCATTTAAAAATACCTCCTTTTTTGTGGCTTTGGTTACAAGAATGCTTTGTGGGCTGCAGAAGAAAGGCATTAGTAGTTGTTTTAAACAAGCCGTATTCTAATTTCATGTTTCATGAAGTCCCATGAACCTCTGAGCAAGAGAATTTCCACCTGTGTGCATGTGGCGGGAGAGGGAGGGCAAATGGGCAGTGGATATGTTAAGCAAGCGGTTGCAATTAAAGCAAGCAGGAGCTTCTGTAACTAGTGCTAAATTGCGGTTAAGGAGTACATTTGTTTGAGAAGGGACAGGATGAGACACCAGAAACCCCGTCTCAATAGAAGCTACCAGAGTAGTGCCTAAAGGAAACATTTGGCAATGAAGTTGCGTGTAACGGCCATCTTCTCCTGGGAAACGGTAATAAACACGGTCATGTATCCATCGCCTAGAGTAAAACCTGCACAGCGAGGAGGATTGCCTGCCTGTGCATCCCAGCTGGCTCTGTGCTTCGGCAGGCGGCATGCCCTGGCTTCCCAGAGGGCTCGTGAGCTCGGGCGCAGCCGGGTCTGAATGCACAGAGCCAGGCCAGGGCTAAGCTCAGGCTGAGCTGAGCACAGACCCATGGT
The DNA here is from genome assembly GCF_000690835.1 of Fulmarus glacialis. Taxonomy (NCBI): domain Eukaryota; kingdom Metazoa; phylum Chordata; class Aves; order Procellariiformes; family Procellariidae; genus Fulmarus; species Fulmarus glacialis. The sequence goes on along the minus strand of NW_009191038.1, from coordinate 13,552 downwards.
GTAGTTTACTGGTGAACTGAATAAGCCGTACCCCAGGCAACTTGGAGCCGATTGTGCATTGGTAATACTGAACATGTTCTGTTTGGGAGAGGATTAGCTTGAAGACCTGGAGGGGAAGCTTTAAACATCGAGTGCAATCCTAAGATAAGCCTTTAAAGCACATTTTCAGAAGTCAACGATGCTTTGGGCAATTTTGCTTTTGAGCCACCCTTCCAAGGGGCTGATCAATATTCTTGGTCTGTCGCATGTTGTTGCAGCTTTAGGAAACAGGAGCTTCACATTGCAGGGATGATTTTTATTAGGCCCTGCAGATGCAGAGTCATTCCTGGAGGGAAGTTGTAGCAGTCAGAAGAAGGAAGCCCTCTATTATGATGTACCTTTCCTTCTGCCTGTCGTGATGGTTAGGTGTGGGAAGATTTTATGAAGATTACATCTAGAGAGGGGTAATTTATTTATTTAAACAAGACTACTGATGGTGTATAGCCTAATCTTAAAGTTTCAAAAGCAAGGTGGCGTGTTTAAAATCCTCCTGGCATCTGATGGCTTGAACAATAAACATGGCAGTTGTTTGACTTACGCAGATGTCCACTGTGATCGTCTTTGAAAGTAACACATAAAATGTAATGGAAAAGAAAAGCTTACTGTTGTTGTATGACTTTGATTCTCAGTTTCTGTCACTGTTGGTGTGTTGGACACGGTGCACGCTTGTTAAGACCCTGAAGGTGAACAGTCATAACAGATAACCTGATCTTAATGGGGTTTGTAGTGGCCTGGCTCAGTGAAGGTAAGAGAAAAGCATAACGATGTTTTTAGAGGAAAGCCAAGCGAGGCTTTGATTTTGGTCTGTTGGTTTCCTGCTGCTTTATCCCAAGGGCAAAGCTCTACAAGCAAATAGCGGCACCTGTGGGAGTTGGAAGGAAAATTTGGAGGAACTTTCAGGAACTGCCTAAGTTTCCTGAGAAAGATACAGTTTTTGTTCTGGATTTTCTGAGAGGGCAGAAAAGATGGCTAATATTGCATGTAAACAGAAAGACGAAAGGAAAAGGACTCTTCTTCAAGAACTACGTTGACTATTGTATCTCAATGCACCAAAAAAACCCAATCATGAAAACACGATGACTAACGAAACTGACGGTTTTAGTCCAGAGTGTATATAGACAAACTGGCAGCTAGTGAACTGTACTCGGCAGCACAATGGTTACAGCACTGTTGTAATAATTCTAGTGAGGAGTGGCAATATGAGGAGAGAGCATGAATGCACTGGTAGAGAAGATTCAGGACTTGCAGACTTAGACTACGTGAGCCCATGCTGACATCTGATGTTCTCCTGAGCCGTGGGAAGCTAGCCCCAGCATTCCACTCCTTGTACTGATATTTTGTACTTTAAAAGTCCTGCCTACATGGAGGGGTGAAAGGAAGCCAAAAATGCAGCTGGAAGATGATGTTGCAGGTGGACAACCTCTACTCTGAGGAGCTTGATTGAAGTGTGCACTAAGTTGAATACTTTTTCTGAGTTCTGCAGGTTCCTCTTTTTGTGCTGTTTAGTGGCACCAACAGTTATCCTCATCCCGAGGGACTGGAGGCACCTACACTTGTTGATCCTGTGTGCTGTAGCTGCTTCGTGCATTCATAAACTGAAGACGGAGGTGACTCTTTGCTTCTTCTGTATCACTTCTCCATGCTGGAACAACCCTGTTCCGCCTTATGGACCTTCCTTGAATGGTCTCTGTGCTCTGGAAATGTGAGTTAATATTTTAAAGTGTAAATTTATAGATTGGGAGTTCCTAAAAGGATCCTTTCAACCTCTGGCGAGCATCAAAATTATGGGAACTTGGTTCAATGGGGCCTTTGAGGGAAGAGGAAAGAATTGGTACCAAGCAGAGCTGGAGCAGCCCTTGTAATATGGGTTCCCAAATGAGCCTTGGGCAGCAACAATGATGTCCTTGAGTTCCCTGTCCCTGTCAGACATTTCTTTTTTTTCCTAATGATGACAGCTTGTACTGCTGCTTCTCCAACAATATGGTATGATCCTCATTTGCCTTACAAAAATTAAGCACCAGTCCTTGGAGCTCTTCCAGCCCTTAGTAGAGAGGACTTTATCTGACTGACTGATGTGGAAACGCAGACCTATCCCAAACATAAGATTACTGGAGTGTCTAGACACTGCGCTCTCTAACATATTGAGATACATTACATGTTGAATGGATATTGGTCTAGGTTTCAGGCTGGAGTTTAGGTGGATAGGGAGCAACATCACTGAAACTGTGTCCTGGGGTTGCTGTTAGTAATATGGTGCTGCCGGGGCTGTGGAGGCTTGCAAGTAACTGTGCCTGTAAAGTCCTCACCCGAGAGCTGCCTCAGAAGTCCCAGTACGTGTGCCATTTTATGCAGAGCATTTACTATTACCAGCAAGGAATTTTGTCCACGTCCCTTTAAATGCTGCTGTCTGTCCTTTTCAAAAAGTCTTTTAAAAAGCCATTGCCTTGCAGCTGGGGAGGGAAACCTCATAACTCACAGCTGCTCGGGCAGCAGAGCAGCAGGCAGCCCATTGCATTGGCAGGACCGGGACTGTCTGTCTCTCTGCAACAGGCAGCTCCTGGCCCGGATGCTTTGCCCCCAGTGAAGCCAGTGGGGAGACTCCTCCCGAGCTCAGTGACACCAGGCTCTGGCTTTCCGAGCTTGGAGTAGCAGTTTAAGGCCACCGAGTGGCCATTTCTTTCTCCACCCACCCCCCCGCCCCTTCTCAAGGCAGCCAGCTGCAGCACCAGTGTGGTGGAGAGGCTAACGTAGTAATAAAGAGATGTAACAGGATTTTGCCTTACATAAGATGAAATGACATTGCTTCTCTACTTCTCACGCCAGTGCACTATCACAAATAAATTGAGCCATCTGCAAGGACAAAGCGTCTGTGAAAGAAAAGGTTAGAGAAGCTTTAAAACGCCTAGCAGGTTTGATAATACTCTCTTTACAGCAACCATTGGCAGCGATTCGTACGCTTCTCAAGCAATAAGAGCTGAGGAGCACTGCAAAGGGATTTTGGAGGCTTTTGTAAGTCTGGTAGGTCTGAATATCCAGAACTGATAATAAGGAGGGATGAACTGTCCCATGATAGACCTGAGGTGCTGCAGGAAAACCAGGGGCAAGTTACCCATGCCAGCCTCTTGCTCTGACCAGTAGCCCATGGTGCCTTCCCGCTCAGTCACAGCCAGAATTGCATTTGCTATAAACAAGCACAACAGACAGGTTTTTTAACAGGCACTAGTTTTGTTGATGCAATCCACAGCAAAAAGAAAAAAAAAAAAAAGAATTATGTAACAAAATGAGTAATGCTAAGTGGGTGAGGGAATTTCTTGGTGTTTTCTAGCACGCAGCACCTTCAGTAGAAGTGTGCATGGCTAAGCTTGCATCACTGTCAATGTGAAAAACTTTATTTTGCTTCAAAAGGGAAGCATTCACCCATGCTAGTAAGTCACCCTTCAGAGTATCCTTCCTGTTCATGCTAACCAAGGGTAGCCACGCATGCAGAGATCTCTTTTTTTTCACCAGTAGAACCTGGTACAAAAGTTAATGCATTAGGCCGTCCAGGCTGCATCAGCTGTCAACAGTCGCAGCAGCTGTTAACTCCTCAGAAGGTAGTGTGGGCCGGCATCAACCGTCAGGTGATATTCAAGAGAATATTCAGAATTTTCCTGAGATAAAGTGAAACAAAGCAAGGTGGACAATGCATTTTAAAAGGGGAGTTTTTCCCATTTCACTGAAAGGAGAGCAGCACCTCACTGCCACTGAAAATTTCCCTCCCTACCTTTGCAAATCTCCCCTTTGCGGTCAGTGCTTTGCTTCAGCCACTGTGAAGCAAGTTAGTATAAGACCAAACACTGCCCACAGGAAACCCTCTGGATGTGCGCACACGCTCTCGCTTGTGCGGGGCATTTCCCGCTCTCCCTGCCAGCACCTATGCAGACTAGCACCTGGTGTAAGATTTTCTTCACTGGGTCCCGAATGTCATTCTCCTGAGGTGAGCATCGCGGATTGCAGTGCTACAATTGCCACGGCCCTTCCTTACACGGCGATACCAAAAGCTGCTGTGATCTGGAGTGAAGAAAGGTGGGAGGAGATGTAATAACGTATTGTTACTATAATTTCACATATTCACTGTTCAGGCAGCAGCGGAGTCCCTTTTTCCAAAGCGGCCGCAACGTTGTCAAGTTTCCTCCTGAATTCTGACAACATTTCAGCTCTTGTGTATTTTCCCTGACATTTGGTAGTTTTATCCTCCATCACCCAGGTGTTTGCTTGCTCTTTGCAGATTATGGTATGCTCTCAGCATCTTTGGAAATAAGGCTTTATGAGCACTGTGCCGCCAGGCTCTCCAAGGAAGGAGAAGCATCCCTGAGCCTCCCTCCGCCAGGCTTTACCGGACGTGGGGGAGAAGCGCGCCTCGTACCCAGCTGAGGAGTGATGCAGCCATCGCTCTCCCCCCGGCAGTAGCCTGCTGTTTGGAAAGCACCTGCACCTCCGGCTTTCACCTCCTCCCCGGCAGGTTTACATGTGGCCGGCTCCTGTGTGGGGCACGACGCAAGGCGGGCCCTGGGGAGCCCCGCTCCAACCTCCTTGTTCCACCTGGCCTCGTGCCCAGGGCATCAAGCATCAGCGAGGAGGAGAAGCCTGGTTACGCTGCCCCCTCCGCCCTGCTCCATGGTATGGAAAACCCATGCCAAAGCTTCTCTAGGCAGAAAGACGCTGACATCCCAGAAGGGATAGATTACTTCAAGCAATTTATTAAAACTTTGTAGTGTCAGGCACTCTCCACGCTCCATTCCCTCTCATTTACAAAGGTACCTGGCAAGGAGGACTGTAACACAAATGTCCCAGTTGTCACAGGACCGTGGAAGGACGATTTCCCCCCTGCAAGAGCTTGCACCCGTGCCCCTGCCAAGGGCAGCTGGCCTGATGAGCAGTTTGTGCTGCCCCATGATCTGAGTGCTGGAGCTGAAACTGCTGAGGATTCAGTGGTTCATCTGGCTCCGTGCTGTCAAGCGACCTTTAATTGCATTTGGTGTTGCAACACCTAATGAAGGTGTTTCATGGTTTTGAAAACTTTCAGAAAGCATTCGCTGATTTGTGTACGTGCTAGACTGATCATTGATAGCAGGAGAAATTCTGTCTGGGTGTACTTGCTATCGCCCATTCTCGCTCTCCACCGAAATCCTTGTTTACAAAGACTTGTTTCCTTTTAAATCATTTTTCTGTGCATCTAATAGGGCTGACCCGCTTCTTTTCAAACTGAAATACCACCGTACATTCATTTAGGGCTCGTCTTCACTCCCTCTAGCATGCAGCCAAACTTGCCTTCTGCCGCTGTGAATGATGAGTCAGGTCTCTCCTCAACAGAAAAACACAGGCAGGTTATTTGTGTTGCTGCCTAAGGAAGAGCAATTAATAAGTGGACGTTTTTTCTTTAAATAATTTAGATTATAGCCCTCCTTGCTCACTAAATATTTTTCCTTTGGGGCTGTGAGTTCCTCTTTTGTCTGTCAAAAAGAAGAAGGTAACACGAACTGCTAGACCATCGCCACCACCTCCTTCTCACAACCATCTGCATCTCATCACCATCTGCTCAGTAAGTCCAGGCTGAGGATTTACCCCTCACTAATCAAGATAGGATGAAACCAAATCATGTTTGAAATTGTACAGGGTATGCTATACCTATGGTCTCTATAACATCTTCTCCAAAGGGATGTATGTGCCACCAGTGATTTCCACCCTACAATGGCCACAGACAAGAGGAGAGTCTCCCGGTTTCTTTAAAGCAGGGAAATCTCAGTGGCAGCCACATCCACGGTTTTTGTGAAACTTCCCAAAGCTTCTTCCCTTCTGAGTCCTTTTCTCTATGATCTAAATTCCTGCTTTGCATTGCTTTTCACAAAGATGCTCCAATTCAAAAGGACAGAAAACCCAGACAGTTTTGTATTTAACAGAGAAGTGTAGTAGGTAGTGGGAGCAGAACAGGCTATACATAGGCAGTGTAGAGCTTGTGGATTTTTTTAATGTTCAGTGTTTAGTTTTCAGTGATTTTTCTTGTTGTATCACCTCAATCCCTTCCCTCTCCAAGTCATTTTCTGATTTAATTGGGCTCCTTGCAGCTCAGCTTCTTTGAAGTGGAACCTCAACCCCAAAATATACAAAACCAAGTTGATCTTTTGAACCCAGGAAATGATGTGGGTTTGAACTTAGATATAAATGAACCCCAGCACAATACTTAAATTATGCTGGTATGAAAGCTGGCAAAGATTGGTTAAAGCAAAAATACTTAAAGTGGTCGCCTCGGCAGCCTCCCTTCCCCCGGGCGTGGGGCTCTCACAATGTCCCAGGATGTCCAGTGCTGGGGGTGTCATCCAGCAGATGACATCCACAGACTCTCAACAAGCTCAAAATGTGCCAGGAACCAACCAATGTGCCAGCCAGTGCCCGCTGCCCTCCAAATCCCTGAAAATTTGCTTCTTCCTTGCTGGAGGAAAAGACTCAAGAGAGTGATCCCGGGGGGATCCCTCCCCAGCCCATGCACCCAGCTGGCAGTGGCAGCCCCTCCATCACCGGCTCCATCCTTGTCCCACTCCCGCAACAGCCAGCCCGGCCCTCTCCCTGCGTGTTCCGCGGTCTGGAAATGCACTCCAAAAAGGGAGTTTTTCTGAGGGCATGAATTCAGCCTTTCCCTTGTTCTTCACTGTAATAAATCTTATTTAGATTGGGTACCACCTCTGAATGGTCCCACTTCTTCACTTGATGAGATAACATCCCCAGCTTGGTTTAACTTCTTCTGTGATCAAGATGCAATAAGTGGTTTTTGTCAGTGTTAGTCCCATTTGGGATGTCTTCGAGTGCAGTGTGTGAACTACATTTATAGGAAATGCTCTGAGGACACAACATAGCTGAAGAAATTTGGCCAGGTGGGCGGATGGTCCGAAATCTAACCCCCTATCCACCCTGTCTTTTTACTCCAAATAAAGAAGGTATGCTATGGAAAAAAAGAAAAATTTTTTTTAAAAAAAAATTCCTATAATTTGGATTTACCCCGTCCGCCAGAGGAAGGGTAGCGTGAACTCCCAGGCAGGAGTGAGATGGACACGTTACACCAGGGAGCGGGGCGCACGTGGCCCTGCTGTGCCCCACATCGCTGGCAAAGGACCAAGGGTTCCTTGCCTCGACACCAGCAGCCCCGGGCAGTCCTTGAGAGCCGCCCTGCAGAGATGCAAGTCTCAAATTATTTGAATCAAGGGAGAGGTTGTTCTCGGCACCTCCTGGCCAGCACCAGAACATGAGGCAGAGCTGGCTGATTTGCTTGCTGGAGGTTATTAGAAAACAAACTTTTTGCACTTAAAACCAAACAAACCGGAAAGCACCAAAATAAAAGCTGATAGAATATTTTGTCAATGGTAGGTAAATAAAAACAAATAAATTTTTAAAGCCTTGAAAAGAGAATTCTAACAGATTTTTCATTTTTTTTCTGTTTTGTCAAATATCAAACACACTAGGTTTTGGGTTTTCATATGAAAACTGAACAATTTTTAAAAACGTTTTTCTAAAAAAAGTTCTCTATTCTTTAAAAGTAGCCAGGAAAAAGATTTGGCTTTTTTCTTTATCTGCTTGATAGAGTTTTTTATTTGTTGTAAATTTTAAATTCTTGCAGCAATACATCATGTTCAGCTTTATGTTTTTATTTTAAGGGCTAGAGCCCTCCCCAGACTTCACCAGGGCAGGTTATATCTCCAAAGATTTTGTGTTGGCGGTGATCCTTTAAAAAACAGGAATTGGTACTGGTACTTACCATTATTTAATACAACACGTTTTAAAGAATGGAAATGGTGACTGGTAAAAAGTTGAGTTTTTAAAAAAAATTAGTGTTTCCCCTTTCCACAAAACTGGAAGCATTTGGTTTCTTCAACCAAACACCAACAAGCAAAGAAACGAGAAAGAGCGAAAGCAGGTGGGAGCAGAGATTTCCTTTCAGCGCCAGGTGAGCGACCGCGGTCCTTGTGATGCTCCTCTCCCCGAGGAGATGGCTCCTTCCCGCGCCTGAACTCATGGGGAGAGCTGGGAGAGAGGTGAAGGTCATCAACATGGCAGCTGCTCAGTCGTGACAGTGGATAATGAATATGTAATGACTGCCTGTAAATCAAATGCATTATTTCAAGACAAAGCGAACATATTCTTCACAAATACCTTTACATATCCGTGCAGAAATTTTCAGAAATCTACTTTGTTAAGTGATGGCAACCCCACTTTCCTTAAGTTTTTATTTGAAAACTACTTACAATTTTTTTCTTTTTTTTTTGCCCCCAATTTTTCAATTTTTTTTAGATGCATAACTGCTGCTTGCTGATGGAAGTGGCTGGGCTAGCATAGGTTGAACTGCTTTGAGGAGATGGGGACGGAGGACGACACCGTATTCAGAAATAGAGCTAATGCAGCAAAAGCGAATGGGAAAAGGATGCTGCTCTGGGGTAAGCTGCTGCATTTCACATCCAACCTTGGCATACAAAAAGTCCAATTTCTTGCTCATTCAGCAACAAACTCTCGATATTGTTTTTATTCATAATGTTGATGATTTGATTCGCAACACTACTCACTCACATGTTTTCATTTCCTCAGCTTGGTGGAATCATCAGATTCGTGCGTTCAGCACAAATGTGACTGCAGGCTTTTTTTTTTGAAGTTTCAGGAAGACCCACCTTGTCGTGCTCGGACTGATGAGGAGCAGGCAGTGGTCCAGAGCTGCCTTGTGGCTTTTCAAGGAGTGCAGAAGGAGCTTTAAAAAAGACTTTTTAGCAAAATTGGCATTGCTACCAGCATCCTGCAAAACGCAGACACGTGAGCACGTGTGCAGACAAGCAAAATCCAAGCTTTTTCTCCTTTACAAAATTAATAAAACCTAGAGCACCTCAAGAGTAAAGCCTGCTCCTCCCATTAGTTTTGGACTGGAAATGTTCACACGTCGTGGTTCCAGATGGCTACGACAAGCAGTGTGGACGCTGGAGCAGTACCCAACTCCTATCCTTCATACTCCTCTCTGCTCCTCTGGCTTCCCAAAGGAAAATCCCTTCTTTAATATTCAGTTTCCCTGCACTAGCTCAGGGCACTTGGCATTCTCCTCAGATGGCAGTGGTATTTATTAATTACCTCTTGTACCTGCAATAGAAACAAATACATGTTAGCAACCCTCCAGCAGCTTTTGCCCTCAGGGATATGCAATCTTAGAATGTTTATTTCCAAGTCATACGGTTTTCACATACTTCTGCATATTGAAGAGAAGAGTCCATAAATCTGAACATGAGTTATTCCTCGTTTCAGAAATCTGCTCATAAGACACATTCTGCTTGTATCTCCTTTCCCAGCCAGCGTGAGGAGTGTTGGAAAGCATCAGAAAGCAGGTCATGAAAGGGCTGTTCAGCCATGAAGGCTGTACCCCTCCGGATCCTAGCTCAGCAATTCAGTATGGCATTTGGGAAAATGGACATGTTATCGGGGTACTGGTGGGAAGGGGGTTAATAATGATCCAAGAATAACCAGAGATCCCTGAAAACATGTAGAAAGAGTAAATAAGAGGAGGGGGGAAAAAAAAAAGAGGACATGGAAATACCTCTGATTTCCAGCAAAAGTAAATTAATGCTTAGAATTGCCATTAGATGCAAATATATTGATTACATTATTATCAAAACAGTCTCCAGCATCCAGCAAAAGGCGTTGCTCTCGGCAGAGCTCTCCCTTCTGGCAGTACAACGTTGATGGTATGACCTTTCCCTTCAGGTGCCTGATGGGACCCAAGCCCTTGGGGCACGGCTGGCAGGCACGGCTGGGGTGGCAATGGTTATGCTGCTGAAGCTTTTCGTCCCCCAGTTCCAGCAACACAGCCCTCCAGTGCCTGTTTTATAAAGAAAACACCATCAGCCCAACACTAGCTGCCCAGGCAGCCTGCTGCTCAACCAGGAGGCCCCGAGGAGCGGGAAGTCCATAAAAATTTTGCTGTTGGTTTGCAGGGGTGAAGGTGTCAACCCAGGGTTTCTAGCTCCTGGCCTGGAGACCCAGCACCGGGGAAGGGCTCCTTGCTATTTGTGGGCCGCGTTGGTTGGACGCGCACGCCAACCTTTTCTCTTCAAAGGAAAGCTGCAGGACATCTCAGGTGTTCGGACACGCGGTGAAAGGCTATTTCAGACCCAGGTACAGGCTGATGTACAGAGGCATGAAGGCAGCCTAATGAAAGGCAGGTTGAAATATTCTTGGCTACAAAGTGGAGGGGAAGTACATGAAGAGAAAACAAAACGTGCACCGAATCCACCCAAAATAATCGCAACTGGACTGTGAGACTTTTCTGCTTAAAAGTACAGAGATGTGGCCACGCTTGCCGGTTTGCTTTATTTCTAACAGTTTAAAATGACTGTGTAATTAGTAATATGGAAGACATATGATAGAGTAATACTGTTTACTGTCAGTGACATAGTGACTTAATACTGTCACTATTTTAAACGGAGGAACTGCCAATACCCTCCCAAAATTAGAAGGGAGTGCTTATAACACCAGAAGTTACCACAACAGAGGATGCTTAAAATCGCCTGTTGCGACTCGTGTTAGATTGCTTATAGAGCAGGAGCTTTGCTGGAATAAATCAAAGTAATTGGGAATCTGCCCCAAATTTCCACGGTGTCTCTGAATTCCGTCGATGCCATCCACGGAGGTCTTTCTGCTGTGTAAGTGACTTGCGAGCTCAGCCCCATGCCTCAGAGCTGTCGACTGACGCGCGGGGTTGCGAGGCTTTAATAGTGCCGCCTCCTGAGGTCTGAACCGCGCCGCTGGTTTGGGCAGCGGAGGGCATCATCTCGCAGGGACTTGCAACCAGGGATTTGTGAGGACTTCTGAGGGAAGAAGGCACCAGTGGAAACAGCAAGGCCTTGAGCTCTTCAAACACCTCCATTTCAGGAAAGGGGTTTTGGAGCAGCTAAAGATGGTAGACAGGCAGCTGCGGGCTTTTCAAAACCACTTTTAGGGGCTTAATCCGCTTCTGAAAAAGCATTTGCCGGTGTCATTTGTCAAGGGCTTCAGTACAAGCTTTGCTGGGTTCCTGAAGAGCCCTGGTCAGGGCCCTCACCCCAGACTAGAGCTGGCCCGCTGGGGAAGGAGCTCGCTCGCTGCCGCGCTCCTGCTCACCAGTGGGTCTGTGCTGGCTGCGAGCTCAGCTAGCAAGCGGTCCGCGTCCTGTGCTTGGGCTGCAGTGAGTGCGCGGGGGGGCTGACCTCTACTGCCCACCGGGACCTGCCGTCATAAGCACATTCCCACCAGAGCCGCAGGCAGACGGATGGCCAGTGCAACCAGTGCAGCCCTCTCAGCCCAGGTGGGAGCAAAGCGAGGGAGTGGGCGCTCCCCACTCTTCCTCGGCAGGTTCCTCTTCTGTGCAGAGGAACTCCCCCTGCGCTGGTGCCCGAGGGGATTTCATGGTCTCCAGCATGGGGAGAACCCCTGAACGAGGCTCTCCTCAGACAGCCTCTGCTGCCAGACACACTGCCTCCGGCATATTTCCAACAGGTCCCTCTGGCTTAGCGTTCACCCAGTAGTTTTTTAGGGAGGCAGGAGAGCCTTTGCTCCCAGGAGAGCAAGGGCAACCTTTCTGAAGGAAAGGTGGAGTAACCTCCTGAGAGCAAGAGCATTTAATACGTGTGCCCTTTGGCTCAGCACTGCACCTTTCCGTAGGGACCCATTTCAGAGAGCCCCTGGCAGCCGGTCTGAGCTGGCGTCTGTCTTTGCTTTTCTGCCTTGGGTGCAATTCCCAGGTGAGTCAGCTGGGACTTCAGAGGGGTTTGCTGAAAGCAGAAGCTAGCTTTCTACGCGCTGAGGGCTTGCGAGTGACTGTTGAGAAGAAACAGTCACTTTTCCTGGCATGCCTTTAGTCAGTGTGACCTTAAGAGTGTGAAAAACAGGGGGCCCGGCGGTGACTGCCGTGGTTAAACAGCAGCAAGAGCATTTTCACAAGAGGACTTCAATTCGGTCACTGGCACAGACAACTTCCATGAAGGCAGTGGGGCTTTTGGGTAAGGTTTGAAGGGTTAGGCACTTGCGATGGTGTGGAAATCGCTAGAAAAAGATGAGCAGGCTGGAGGTGCTGTAAGTGTTCAGATCACCAGCAAGGCTGGTTAAGAAAGAATCGTCTCTTCACATATGCAAAAAGCATCCAACAAAAGTTTACCGGCACACTGCCGCAGCATTTAATGCAGACACCACAGTTCTGTTATTGATCAGAGTTTTTTACTTTACAGACCGAAATGGTGGTCCTAAATTTTTTTTGCCATCTTAAATGGAAATGGCTGATGTCCAGAAACCCTGAGCAATGAAGTCAGCAAGGCTAATGAGATTAGCATGTCTTACTCATGAGAAGACTTACTTGCAAAGGCCGAGTGTGCATATAGGGGTCTGGCTTTAAGCATCCCCTCCAAAATTTAGGCAACTGGAGATAGTTTTCTAATAGAGTTCTTGTTGCCCAAAGACAGCAACCAACCACCCAGCCTGGTAATTTCCCACATATGTACTGTCTGGGGTTTTTATGATTGACTTTGTCTTCTCTTAAAGCTTTCTGAATGTGTAACTCATCTAGCTCTCTATCTATACAGGGATTTCTTTGGACAAGTACAATTATTTTTTCAAAATATTCTCCAGCATTTGAGAAAGGTGGGTTTTTTTCCCCTGAATGGTTTGACCTAATGTGGATCAAATCTGCATGTTTCACACTGGCCCAGAATTTGCTGTCTTAAAAGCTGCAAAAAAGAGAAGGCATTAGAAGTGTTCATTTTATAGTGATATATTTCAAGATGGTTTTATACTTAATGAAATTACAGTTGGTGCCCTGACTACCACACAGTCTTACCCCCAGGAATAGAAATTGGATTTTTAGAAAGCCTTTCAGACGCCTTTTGGTAAAGCTGTGGTTGCTCGTCTTGATTTATGGTGGCAGTCACCTCCAATCTGAAAGACGTATTTTAATGTTTTGGAGGTGCTTTAACTCGTGACGGAAAAGATTCTGATGGGCACTGCCAATTCTTTTTTTAGAGGATGGATGGTGTGTTATAAACCCGATATCTAAAAATGCCTGCACTTCTCACTTCTCCCTCAAAACGTGGCGATAATTGCATTTAAATTTCAGAAGATGGCGTTGAAGATTTGCAATTAATATCCTAAACTCTGCGTGTACCCTCCGCACCGGCGGCCTGCCAGAGCAGCGCGCGATGACTGGTTTTTTGATCTGATACGTTACAGCAGAAAGGATGTGGATGTGTGTTGGAGACGTTAAAACAGAACAACAACAAGAAAGTGTCGTGGCATGAAACACGTGTTTGAAACCCGAAAGGCGGTAAGGAAGACTTTCATGTGAGCCCGGACTTCGCTCCTTCATCCCCCCCGGCTCCCACCACGTTGGGGCAGGGGACTTTGCAGGCAGGCGAGCGAGTGGGCTACCCACCACCCAGCCCCGGCTCTGGTGCCGGTACTTAAGACGGGCTTTCCCGGGGCAGCA
>NW_009191037.1:0-22175 GCF_000690835.1 Fulmarus glacialis | reverse complement strand
ATATATATATTTTAATATTTCATTTTTCATTATGCTGCTCTAGCAAATTCATAAAGTGGCTCCAGAGAACTTTTTTGTTGTGCCTTCTTCACACTTCTGGTATGATGAAACTATTTGCATTTCTTATCAGTGCACTTGTGCAAATACATGGTGAGAAACAATAAAACACCGAAAAAATTTCTCTATGTTAACAGACAAGCTGTGAGGAATCAAAAGGGATGACCCTCACCCAGGTGTAAAATAACATAAATTCCATGAGTTGAAAAGCTCCCTCGTATTTTCCAAAGCCTCATGCCAGGAGAAAGTTAGTGGCAGAGGTACTTGATAAAATGCCGTGTTTTGAAAACAGATTTGAGAAAAATGCAAAACTGATAAACGTTCTCCTTTAAGACTTTCCAAGTTCCAAGTTTTTTGATGCCAGAAAGAACTTTTCATTATAAAATCTAAGCTAGACAACCATAAAAAATTTTAACGTTTCAGTGAAAGCAAATTGCTGAATCCAAAGCACATTTTAGAGGTGAAGGGTGGATTTCACCATTTTATTCCAGTTTGGGATAGGAGAAAAGTTTAAAATCTGTAAAAATTTTCTGGGATAGATAAACCTTTTCCTCTCCAGCTCAGCTGACCCACCATGGTTTCTTAGCCTCATTGGTGTCTCTATGCTATCCTTCAATCCTACAGAAAATAGAAGAGTCAAATCTTAAAGATTTTTTTTGGGAGAACTTTTAAAATATCTTCGTAAAAATTAAGATGCTGAAAAAGTATATGCGATGTTATATATTTTTATAGAACTTAACATTTTGAAATGTATTTGAATGTATTGAAATAACCTTTATGTTCTCAGGGAAACTGAATTTATGTAAAATCCTACTTTAACAAATTGGCATTTGAGTTGCAAGTCAGTGCAGAAAATGGTCCATTTACTATGTATGATATTGACTTTTCAGAGCTTTTTGATTATGTTTTTTCCTATTACTTTGCTAATGGTATTCTGCAAATTTTCATGTCCTTAATCATGTAAACATCTCAAAACTTTGTCCTTTTTTCCTCTTAACTTCCACAATATTCTTTTCTTATACTCTTTGAACTCCTGAAAAATCTGAGATGTGTTTCGTTGGAAGTGTCAGGTTTTGATTAGTTATATAGTTCTCCTCAACTGTCTGAGGCCTTAGTGAAAGAAAATAAACAAGCAGCAAAGCTGTACATACTTTGACTAAAATCTTTTTCTCCTTCGTCCTTCTGCTATCAGACCCTGCTTTCTTCTGGTGACGTAAATCATAAATTTATGGATAGACCAATATCTCAACTTCATGTACAAAGCAGGATGTTTATAAAGCCTTTGAAGATGCCTTCAGTGAGGGAGAAATAAGAAAAGAGTTTCTGCTGCTGCTTTGGGACACACTTTAGGACTCATTCTTATCTGGGCAAACAGATAAGCCAAGGTGGCTAAATAATAAAGCTTGGTGCTGATGGTATTGGATACTGCTGTGTGAACATTGCCCAGGCAGAAGTGGATGGCAGGGTGTAAAATGAAAGCTGAGTAAATATTTGTGCTTTTCTCAGTTTGGCAGCCAAACTAGACAAAGGCAGGGGGAGGGGAAGAAGAGAGTTTTGGCTCAAACCACATGTTTGAACTTCTTCAGGATTTCTGTCCAGAGGGAGAGACTGGAAAGGAACAACGTGTTTAAAAATGTGCTGTCTGGAGAGGGCTGGAGGAAAGCATCAGCAGCTGCTGCTCCCCTTGCATCCCATAGCCAGGGTGCCCAGACTGGGGCCAGTGGGCTGAGGGACAGGGACTGCATCCTTCTCAGTCGCAACTCAGGGGCTTGGTGGCTCTCACTCTCTGAAGAGCGCTCAACCCTTCCTAGCCCTTTGTCTGAAGTCAGGTTGAAGCCTTTGAGTTCATTTATTCTCTTTGCATTGTTCAGCTGGGTATAACTATGCACAAGCTCCCTGTATCGAAGACTGAGGTGCTGTGTCCTATCTGCACTGCCCATCAGGCCAGAAAGGGAGCTTCGCTGTGTTGGTGAAGACGACACTATCTAGTACAGAACAGGTCACGGTCTAGAAGATGCTGAGAGCACCCAGACGCAGAATTATCTTAACTTAAACCACTCTCCTCAGAGGTACAAGATGTGGTTTCCAGGTCCTCAAGTGCAGACACTCAGTCTGTAAACACTGAAAAAGTGGCCTAACTACTTGGCTATTGAGACAATCTTTGGATCTGTCTGGAAAAGTTTTTGAGCTAAAGCTACTTGATGAATTTGACCCACTCTTGTAAATGGCTGCAACGTCATCAGAACAGCTCTTTAGTGTATGTGCTAAAAATAAAGAAATCCCTCGGCTTTAGTCTCATGCCTTTTGTTCTTTACTGCCTTCAGCAGTGGGATTGCTTCGGGGCAACGAGCACCACTTCACCTGGCCATGAGACAAAGTGCTCTGTGTACCTTGTGCTGACACAGATAATAATGTTGTCTTCATAAAATATCCTGTGATAGGGTAGAGAGCTGCACGCTACATAAAAGTGCAGCTCCAGAGGAGATGCAAAAGTTGGTTTCCCTTCTAATATATATTGGTGACGGTCTTTGTAAAATCTACCTCATCACTTCCCTCCCAGACCTCCCAGATAAAGGTTCAAATGAGTCCTGAACACAGATGAAAGCTACTGTCTTCTTCTTCTGAGTCCCCAAGCTCTGCAGCGGGGATGAGTAATGTTTTTGTTCCAGTAAGATACTGTGCATATCGTCTCTCATATATTCTGTTCTTTTGTTTCTGCATCATACAGGCAGAGCAAGGAGCAGTGAGAGTGGGAGGACAACTTAAATGAATGGTTTGGAGACACTAGTCATCACGTCTGAAGTAATGGTAAAATTATCGTATTTGCTGCACCAAACTTAAATATTGAGGTCAGGAAAGGATGGCAAACTTCCCTATTCCTTTCTGTGGTTAGCTTCTTTCCTATGGGTAGATCTGAGGTGTGTGTGATGAGGCACAGAAAACCATCACAATATAGCAAAACCATCAGCTAAACTAGTGATTTCAGAACATACATTAACCCTTGGTAGTCTGGACGCACTCCCAGACCCGTTAAAGCATTTCTGTTAGAGGAAGGAGTACTTCAAAGTCTCCGTAAAATTCTGCATAATTGGTGTCGTGCTTCTGTATAAGGAAATTACTACATCAGTCAATATTACTCAATATCTAGATACAGCAGTATAAACAAGAAACATTTATTTTCCATAGAAAGTGAACTTTCCAAGTCTGTTGTATCTTTTTTAAAACCCTGAAGCATCCGGCTAAATTACAAGAACTCATCAGTTTATTGCGAAATGAAAACTGTCTATTAATATAAAAGAGAACTCGCTCCTGTATGTTTAATAAACTCTTGTCATAGGCAATGAAAGTCAGTGGAAAAAACCAAAACTGACACATGGAAAAGAAAAAACCCTTGGCAAAATCCAAGATAAGCCAGGCTAGCTGTATGTATATAAACACATTAGGTTATTTCTTCTGTTTGCCTCAGAGTATAAATATTATAATAGGGCATGATTTGTTCTCCCAGCCGTTGTCTGCAGCTAAGAAGATAAAAGTTCTGTATCTACTATGGCAACAGAAAGCTGTGTTTGTACTGGATAATTTCCATGAAAACTCCTGCTGTTACCTCCACAGGTTCAAGCACAGTGTGTGAAAAGGCCATTGGCTAATTGTAGCCCTGTTATGTCTTGTTCTGCTCAGAGCAAAGCTGGTCTGTGTATGATGCAGTGGTTTAAACCCTGGCAGCTGCTGTCATCTTATGTGTGAGAGCTCCTGCCATTGCTGCAGGAGATTGTAGGGTTTTCTTGAGGAAAATTTGCTTCTTGTACTGTTTTTCAAAATAATTTTCAAAAATAGTCTTGCACTGCTAAGGGCCACATTTTGATCATATTTAGTCTCATTTAATCCAGTGAAGCAAATATCCCCATATTCCTAAGCAGTTTATTAATTAAATAATAGATAGCCACGTGAGCAAGTTAGACATGAGCTAACTGCTCCTGTCTCTCCATCCTCCTGCCCGCATCCAATCCCACAAATGTGGACTTCCTAGAAGCTTCTCCACATATTGCATAACCTATTCCTTCATTTGGTGCTTTCAGAAACTTGATTCAAACCTAAAAGCAAGAAGAGAATATTTTCCCGTTATTGAAACACCAGAACTGTCTTTTTCCCATTGTGGTTCCCTTTCATTTCCTATATTTTCCTTTTTGACAAGTGGACAAAGCAGTTTCATTGCTTTTGTATTATTTAATACATTCATTCATGGAAATACTGCAATATTTATAGGATATATAAAAAAACGCTGTCATGGAAAAGACAAATGGTCCTTGTGACTTTCTTGAATTTGGAAAATGATAGTTTCGGGCAAGTGAATGTCTTTGTTCAAGGCTTTCCTTAGGGAAAAAAAGAAATAACAAAAATATATCGTAAATTCTGCCCCTCCTTTAGGCTTAGGCACTAGAGTTAGCCCTTCTCCTTGTTAGGTTTGCCATCCAGGATCTTTGTCTTTCAGAGAGATGCTACAACTGGAAGAAGTGGATTTAAGTTAATTTTTAATTTTAAGAAATGATGGTGATAGATAGTACATTTCCTACCTCTTATATTGCTTATCTTCTAATTACAGCTCACCCGGGAAACCGAAGGCACTGACCCACTGGCCTTCATCTATACCTATAGGAGAATTACTTCATGACCAGATTTAGTCTGGTTTGGCCTGGGCACACTCTTCCTCCTCTCCTCTTGTTTGCCTTCCCCACTCCCTGAGCGCTGAATTTGTGCTCCTGTGCAGAAACAATTTGTGATTCCTGAAGAGCAAAAGAGAGTTTTTAACAGTTAGAAGAGCCAGTTGGGAGAAGTAAATACTCGGGTTTAGTCTTGGCTTCTGGTATTGCTTCTGTAGTTTATTGACTGCAAAATATGTAGATTAGCCCGAGAAAAAAAAGGGACTGCATTTTTCAGTTTGAATTTCATCTTAGTCTTGTGCCTAACGTACTTTCATTCAGGGGCTTGAAGAGAAATTTTGATTGGCTTAATCTGAGAGAAGCAAAAAATTAGTTCTCTTTGTTTAGCTCCCCCCTGACATCATGAAACATATATTCCCTGCTCTGCCAGCCCACAACTTCAAGAGAAAGGCTGGAAAGATAATACTAGAGCAGAGAGATGAGAGCATTTCACAAGGAGATTGTTTTGACCTAATTTAGGCTGAAAAATATATTAAATGCATGCCTACCGCATATTAAGCAGCCTTTAAACTAGTCAACAGTTGGGTGCCATCACCCCTGCTTAGTGGGGAACTCAGAAGCCATGGAAGAGGGCAGAGTGAGCTGAAAGACTGTTCCTGAAGGCAAGAAGAAGAGGGGAAATTTATTAAAGCAAGTGTAGCTGAGACTCTGGGGATCAAAACATAATTTTTTAATGTAATTCTATTGGTTGTGGGGGTTTTCTGCTTTCAGATCTGTGAGGAGATCGGTAAGGTGAATAAGCCAGAAATACAGACTTTATGACAGTTCTTGTCTGTGAGGGGTGATTTCCTGAGAATTGTCACACAAAGCTGTACAGGATATTTTTCTAAGGGTGCAAATAGTAGCAGGTATACTCATACTCAGAAGTTGCAAGTTGTTGCTCTGAAGCTGTGTAAGTAAAAAATAATTTTGATAAGAATAATAGAGTTCAGGTTGGCTTCCTCAGAAAGTGAGAGACAATTATAACCTGTACTGCCTTAAACCAATAACCATCATTAAAAATAGAAGACACAGCAGCAATATGTGCTGGAAAGGGACTAGATAGGTCATACAGAATGTGCTGAAAAAGAGACTAGATAGGTCATACAGAATGTGCTGTAAAGTCGCAAGCTTTGGCAAGTAAAGGTTTGGTAAAGTCCTGGCCTGGTTTCAGCTGGGAGAGGGTTAAATTTCTTCCTAGTGCTGTGTTTTGGATTTAGTATGAGGAGAATGTTGATAACACACTGATGTTTCAGTTGTTGCTAAGTACCCTCCTAGTCCAAGGACAGCTCCCATGCCTACTGACTGAGCTAGGTACACAAGATGGGAGGGAACATAATCAGGACAGCCAGCCCAGCTGGCTAATGGGGTATTCCATACCATGTGACGTCATGCTCAGTATAGGAATGGTAGGCGTGATCCAGGAAGTACCGATCGCTACCTGGTTATCGGTCAGCGTGGGTGGTGAGCAATTGCATTGTGCATCACTCCTTTTGTACAGTCTATCATTATTATTATTATTATTTTCCCTTTTCTGTTCTATTAAACTGTCTTTATCTCAGCCCACGAGTTTTTCTCACTCTCCCCCTTCCGATTCTCTCCCCGCCCCACCGGCGGGGGGAGTGTGTGATCGGCTGCGTGGTATTTGGCTGCCTGCCAGGTTAAACCACGATGAGTCCATACCACCATGTCTTTACTGGTAAGTCCAAGTTGGCTAGATTTTGCTGTGTAGATAACCTGAAGCAATTAAAAGACTAGAATTTGGAAAGACCTTGAAATATCATATAGCCCATCAGTCCTTTTCTCACAGCAGGCTCGACGACTTCAGCATCATTCTTGTCAGATGTTTATTGGGTCCTGAAGACACCTCTAGGAAGTGCAATGACCACCTTAGTTGATTTACTTCAGCTCCAAACTTTTTCTCTGACGTTTAATACAAGTCTGCTGCATTGCAATTTCAGACCATTACCTCTTCTTCTATGCAAGATGAATATGGAGAACAAATTGTTCTACTCTTCTTTGGAACAGCCTTTTATGTATTTTATGCTTTTTTGAAGTATTCATGCATTTGAAGACAGCCAGATTTTTATTGCTGTAATAAATAACCCCAACTCTCTCATTCTTTCCTACTTTTCTAGACTTTGATTTCTACTGTCGCACTTCTCTGGACTCTACTGTTTATTCACATTTTTATTGAAAAAGTGTGGTGCCCCAAATTTGTCACTTTTCTGGTCTTGTCTTACTAACATTGAGCAAAGCAAAATGGTTACTTAGTCTCCCTTTCACGGTAAAAGAAATTGTAAGTGTAAAACTGAAAGGGCAATATTTAAGAATGTATTCAGTGGAACCTAACACTTAAATTAATATGCTGTATTTATTTACTTCCTAAGAATGGAAACCTGATTAAATGTATCATTTTCCCCATTGTGCTAAGGCAGGCATTTATATTCAAACATTACTAAATTCTGTAACTTATTTTGTTATAAATTAGTTACGAGAGAATAGAATAAGATCTTTGTCTAAACAACTCTAAACAATTTATCTTATTCAGCATATTCTACTAAGTATTCAAAGAAAGTTGTAATTGTGACTGTTGCTTTCAGAAAAGATTAACAGTGGATTAATACAATGAGAAAATTGCATGCTGACTCTAAACAAGGCATATTTATGTGTTTCCTTTGAAAGGATAACAGCCTTTGTAGCTCCAATTTATAATGTTATGGATGAAAATTTGGAATTTGCTGAAGTCTTTTACTTTTATGAAGTTGGATTCCCAAATTTGATTACCTGAATTTTTCTTTTTCATATAGAATATACTAGAAAATTATTAATGTGATTTGTTACATATTAGGCAAAAAGGAAACAGAATATTGCTCAAGGTAAGAAAACATAGCTGCTCCTTTCATGTGAAGTGGACGAATTACTGTTGAATTTCCACACTTGCCTGATTTTAAAAACAAACAAGTTCCAAAACAGTATCGTGAAAATCTAAAAATTAATCCAAGTACAAGGCAATGTGACTTAGCAACTAATAATGAGGTGGCAAACTCCTTTAATTCTGTCCATAATAAAGCACAGGACCAGCAGGAACTGTTACAGGTAACACTAAGCTTTCCATTTAATAGACTAGATAAAAGCACAGTGATGTAGTGCTTAGTTTCTCTGTAGCAGGATTGCTTTGACTCCTCTCTGACACCTGTGGGAGTAGGTCGCTATTCTTCTAAATAAATTAAAAAAAAAAAAAAAAAAAAATTCATCAAGATTCAGGCATTGGCCAAGGCCCAAATTAATACATCCTTAGTGGGGTAATATATAAATAAAAACTATGCATGCATATGAAACTGTACTCTTTATGTACATATATAACTTTAAAAATTTATACTTATCAATGCATAGTGCACTAAGCAGAGATAAAATGGTGAAATAATCTTTGAAGCAGAATGGTGGGGTTCTTACATGACTTAATGCAGGTTCTTCCCACAACCAGCTCTTTGGTTTAAATGCAAAATCACTGAAGTCTGAGGAGTATGATAGCCTCATAGTCTCAGAGTTGGAGATCCTTTCTTTGGTGAGGATTTGTTTTAAGGGAATTACTTCACAGGTCTGTTCTACGGCATAGCCTCAAAACCAGGGTAAGCTCAGGAAAGAGAGTTGGCAAACTCCAGAAGATGTAGCTAGGGCTGAGGGATCACTTCAGTTGGCTTTGTTGCTGAAGAAAATGTGATGTGGAGCTGCATCCTGCCATGAACGTTCCTCAGGAAGGAGGACAGAGGCAACCGTGCTAACTGAAAAAGGTTCAGAGTGGGATGTCCTTTATTATTTTCTCAGAGAGTAAGTGCAAATCTCAGGATATTATAGCATGTAGGAACGCATTTTGAGCAAGAGAGGAATGAAGCGCCACCATAGTCAAAATGGGATTTACTGCAGGAATAAGACGGGTAAGACATATCAAATGATTAAGCTAGGACTTGCACTATGCCATTGGCTTTCCTGGCTAAAGGAACTGATTTCACTCTACAATATCTTATCCTGGAAACACTGAGATACACAACCACTAGTAATCACACGTAGCCCAGAATCTATTGTGGCATTTGTGGATAAAGGTTGTGTACAGGAATAAGTGTAGGTAAGTTTGTGAGTATATGAAATCTCCAGCAAGTTCAACTAAGAGAGTCAGTCCTTAGCTGTGGATCCAGCTAACACCTCTTAGTTTAAATCAGGCAGAAAAGAGATGTAAGCATCAATCACTCATGGCCCAGGTAAGTGCTCTGTTCAGGAGTGAACTTCTCTTCAGTGGTATTCTCTCCAGACGAAAGTCTTCCTTTGCCTCAGATTGAGAAATCTTGTGCAATAACAGAAGAAATTTCATGTTTGATGCATCAACATTTTCTGACTTAACATTTGATTGAAAAGTTCTTGATCAGGCCTAAACAGTCTTCCATTTCTCTAACCCGATTACATGCTCAGCTTCCAACTCTGTAAGCCTGCAGTCTACTTGTGCCTATTTGCATCAGAGTAGACCAACTGAAGTCAGTGGAAATTTGCCTTAAAATTATTCATGATTTATAATGTTTGCAGTGCTTGCAATAAGAAAAAAAAAAAAAAGAAGATAAGACAGTGCATTAATCTAAAATTTATGTATGTGCATAATTTAGGTGGGTACTCTTTTGTTGAAGATAAATGAATGATAAATAACAGTTCAAAGCCCTTAGAGGACTTCATTTTTTAATCTGTTTTCTTTCTGCTCAATCAAGCATCATGCTCCCTTGTACCAAATAGCAGATACAATTAAAAAGCCTTGGTAACCAGATGAGAGAGGAACAAGGAAACAACATTTCATGTCAAACAATAGGGACCTGCATGGGTCATATAATATGGATACAGGACTTCTGTACTGAAACCACTTTTGGAATCTGTACTGCCAATTCTTCACACAGCAGCAGTAATTTAATGCTAATGGAATTATTTTACATATTACCTATTTACTTATTTGTCTTTACAAATAAATACATTAGAAGTATGGCATCAAGAAGGAAATAAAGGAAAAATATGTACAAAAAGTTAAATGGAAATAAATAATAAATCTTATAACCTAAAGATATATATTTTCCTCTCTCACCCAGCAAGCATTTTATCCCAAGAAAAGCCTCAGCCAGTTTTCAGTCCCCTTGAAAGCTCAGCATGCTCCAGCTCTGCCATACATCCAGCAGATGAGTTCCCTGCATCTTTGGATAATGTTTGCTGGTGCTTATACAACTTTACCTGGACTCACTACTCCAGAAGGATGGAGTCAGCTTTTTGTGTTTCATGTGAAATCATTTATAACTCCAGAAAGAGCTAAACAAGGTGAAGTTCTATTTCAGCAAGATCTTTGGTTAGGCTTCAGTTATAAGATTGTAAATGAGGGCTCGAGAAGAACAGCGTATGAATGTGTCTACCATCAATATTTAACTGTAAGTACCTTTCTAATACTCAGAATAGCTTAGCTAAGATCCTCAGTGCTTGTCTTACCATTAGAGGTAAGAATTTAACCCAAACAGCAGCCACTATTTTCTGAATAGTGGCTTCAGATTGGCTCGTCTTTTGTCCTGCTTTCCTTGAAAATGGGGTGCAGAAACAGCATTTTGTTTCTTCTTGTATTCATAACATTTTCTGGAGTACTCACTCCTTCCTCAGACTCACCTTATTGGTAGGATGTCCTTTGCGTTTCAACTTCAGCCAGTTCCCCTAGCTTCAGATAGCGACATACAAAGAGTAAAATCTTCCTTTTACATTTCACACACCGCATATCACAAAAAAAGCGAGTGCTGGGCAACAGTTCTGCTAAGCAAAAGGTATCTTGCTGGCTTTTGATCAAGACCACATGACACATTAACCACAATATAGGCTGAATAAGTAGGCACTCAGAGCAAGCCACCTTCCCTCAAGCTATCAGTTTGCCGGGTTGTTTTTTTTTCCAGTGTTTTCATGCTAGCAGCAGGGCAGGTGGTCACAGTTTGACATTTGTAATCTAGAGGTTATTAGAGCCTCTCCTCAGCCCTCGGTCAGCTACTGTGTGAGCTGCTGTTTACTGCTGCCACTGACTGATAGCAGTGAATAATTAGGTCATTCATGCATTTAAGCCAGGAGTGTGACTGGGCATCTTGCAAGGACCTGCGTAGACCCCCTCTTGGAAGACAGGGTTCTTCTATAAGGTAATGCTCCCTCAATATTAATGGACCATCTGCAAATTATTGAGATAAAAGCTTTATTTCCACAGTGAAGGAGATGGAGGAAACTTCCTTTGTTTCTAGCACCAGCAGAGCACCAGCCTTTGGACACTATTTATATCACAATGAGCCAGAAACAGGAGTAGCTTCTCTCCCAGCTTCTTCCTTTCTGATTCCTCTCTCAAATATCTGTAGCCAGCACAGAAGCTTTGAGCAGAAATAGAAGAAGAGAGTGTTTAATACCTAGTCTTCTAAAAACGATGGACAAAGAGAATTACACGTGGTCCCTGGTGAGATCATTAAAGACTGTCTGATGGAACATCTCAGGATCATATGAAACCGAGTAACTTTAATTGTCCTCTCAGGATGGATTTTCTACCTCTTCCACAAAAATTTTGAACTTTGATATTTAGCTTTTATAAAGAAAGAATACATTTTACTTTTATTTAAATGCATTTAATACAAAACTCTTTCTAAACATGTTTTTAATAATCCCCTTAAAAATTTTTCCTTCAGCTGTCTGTGACATTGTAAATTGAAAGCATTTTCTTTACAGTGCCTTTTTTTACTTTGGAAAATAGTTTGAGAATATGCCTACTATTTTTTTCAGACCTTTTTTTTACCTGAGTGTCCTGGTTTAACCCCAGCCAGCAACTAAGCACCACCCAGCCGCTCACTCACTCCCCCCCCGGTAGGATGGGGGAGACAATCAGAAGGGTAAAAGTGAGAAAACTCGTGGGTTGAGATAAAGACAGTTTAATAGGTAAAGCAAAAGCTGTGCGCACAAGCAAAGCAAAACAAAGAATTCATTCCCTACTTCCCATCGGCAGGCAGGTGTTCAGCCATCTCCAGGAAAGCAGGGCTCCATCACGCGTAACGGTTACTTGGGAAGACAAACACCATCCCTCTGAACGTCCCCCCTTCCTTCTTCTTCCCCCAGCTTTATGTGCTGAGCATGACGTCATATGGTCTGGAATATCCCTTTGGTCAGCTGGGGTCAGCTGTCCCCGCTGTGTCCCCTCCCAACTCCTTGTGCACCCCCAGCCTCCTCGCTGGTGGGGTGGGGTGAGAGGCAGAAAAGGCCTTGACTCTGTGTGAGCGCTGCTCAGCAGTGACTAAACCATCCCTGTGTTATCAACGCTGTTTTCAGCACAAATCCAAAACTTTGCCCCATGCTAGCTACTGTGAAGAAAGTTAACTCTATTCCAGCCAAAATCAGCACACTGAGCAAAACTGCTGTTCATTGAAACAGAGCTTATTATCATGACAATGCTTCTGCAAATCTGTAGTCCTTATTATTATGGGAAATTGCCATCAGGAAACTGAAAGTATTCAGTACAGACTTCTGGAGATCATAGGCTTGCAAAATGCATCTAGTACTATCTATGCACTTTAGTATGAAATATGTGACAGTGTTTCTCATAAACAAAGCTAATCTTGCTAATTCATTTAGTCCTTTTAATATATCTTATTTAACCAGGAGTACATCACAAATCCCGTGTTACTGTGAAACTGCAATATGTGAGCATATCTGGGCTTGTGTATTTTTATGATTCTGCCTTTATATTCATTGAATCCATACGAAGTAAAATAAACCAATATGAAGAAGGATAAGGAATCTGGTTGAGGATTAGCTGGCTTTTATTAGACACAAGGTGAATGGTAAGTTTTCTGTTCCCTAGTCAGAGGAGTGTAATTTTAGGCTTAGGTTTCTGGTGCAAATGTGTAATACTAATTTTTCTTCAGCAATGTTCATTTTAAGTCAGGTCTTTTGATGATGATCT
This sequence comes from Fulmarus glacialis, assembly GCF_000690835.1. NCBI lineage: Eukaryota > Metazoa > Chordata > Aves > Procellariiformes > Procellariidae > Fulmarus > Fulmarus glacialis. The sequence continues at coordinate 9,428 of NW_009191037.1, read as the reverse complement.
CACTGTTTAGCCCTTTTAGTCTGAAGTGCATTTCTATGTGTGTTGTGTGCGAAGGGGCAGTGGGATAGAAGGCAGACGCATGAAAACATGGGAAACAGATCTGTTCAGGACATTTGAGAGTATTCTTGCAATATTTTTCCTCCTGGTTTTAATCCAACTTTAATGGAAACAAACATGTCAATAGAAAAAAAAAAAAAAGAGCTAACTACATTCAAGGTATCAATTCATGATGCCCTCATCCTCTCAAAGTGAAGTCTGCTTGTTTAGTTTCTCTGAAGAACAGACTTTCTAAATACCAAATTTGCTCCAAAAGGTGACTTGTGAAGAAATCTATTTTATGAATATTTATGAAGAAAATCTCTGCCTGCTTTTGCTTCTTCATGGTACACAGAGTCTGACTCTGTTTCTTCTCTTTGTATAATTTCTTCCAGAATTGTTAGTATTACTAAAAATAAGTTTATCTATTAGGATTTTGTCTGACATGCTGGAGGATTCTTAGATGTTTAGGTGTATTAATCCTTCAATAATAACAGTCACTGAATATATATTAGATTTGTCCTTTCTTCTGATTTGTCTGGCTTTGGAATTTAAATAGTAATTTTAATGACGAACAGATACACCCTTGAGTTTCTTGAATTTTATGTAGAAGCTGTGTGACTACAGGGGAGCAATTTTAATCCTATGAGTTCTTGTAGTTTCCCTTCTCAAGTCAACACTGGCTAGGTCTAAACTGTGGAACAGCAATGCCTCAGGAATATTTCCCATCGTCTTGACCTGTACAGTTATTTTGCATAAAATGGAGCCAAGTTGTGCTCTAGCTAAGCTGAGACTTCAGGACAAACTGTGGAGTTTACCAGTTCAATATTCTAATGGTTAAATGTAGACATAGCCTTCCAGGATAATGAAGACCTTGAGCTTGTAATACCAAAAAAATCAATAAACCAAAACCAAAGCAACTTAAATTCTATATTTGGTTGTTCAAAAATCTGTGAGATTCTCTTAGCAAAGGCGATAAAATCCATAAAAATCACCCTCTCCTTTAATTCTCCCTTTTCTTCCCCGTATCCTTAAGTCTGGCTGGGGGTTACAGTTGTGTTGTATTCTTGGATACAATTTCAGGTTGTGCACAGAAGATCTGTTAAGGTTGTCACAGCAACCCAAGGCAAGAATTACCTTGCCTTTGCAGATTTTAGCTTCAAACCAAGTATTATTGCCAAATGAGGGGAGGCGAAACTTTGTGGAACTTTATAAAAGCCACATGCCTATTAATTCTTCCTGTTGCTATTGACCTTCTCCACTCTAAGTGCTCAAAATCAGCAATTTCACTATAGCTAATGTAACAGCTTACTCAGTTGGCTGCAAATAATATTTACTCAGCTGGATGAAATGCACAGCTCAAAGAACAAATTAGTCTGTGAAATGTTATCCAAAGATACTTTCCTGTTCCCTAGATGTTTGATACAGAAGCAGAGACTAATGAGTCCCAAAGGCTAGACTCCCAGTCTATTATTCTTCTGTCCTAGCTCAATTAATGACTTTTTTCTTCCAGTTTATTTTTAGGGCTTATAAAATCCAGCAATGCACATGTTTGTTCACATTCCACAGAGATGAGAAGAATAAACAAATATGACAGCTCTGTGTATTTCTTTACCAATAAAACAAAAAAAATCCAGTTATCTTGAAGTTCTCCATTCAACAATCACAGAATTAACACCTTTGGGCATAGCTCTCTTGCTCCTTCTTAGTTATCTTTCCTTCAATCCACATGTCTGGGTTTCCCCCATATAGTTCTCACATACTGAGCCTGATTCTCATCCAGTTTCAGTTAGATTTGTTTACACATCTGTGGCAGCATAGAAAGATCTTAAAGTGAAGGGGAAAGATTCTTTAAGCAGTGTAAAAGAGCATAGTTGTAAATGAGAACATGATCTTCTTTTATGGTACAGATGACTTTGTCTCACAAAGATAATCCATATAAAGAAATCCAAAAAAGTACAGATGGCAGATTTTTCAGATGAAATCTAATTTCCTCTCAGAAAGAGGTCATAGTCCTTGTGGCTCTATTAGTCTAAAAGCAGAAAGTGATTCCACCACTTTTCTTTCCCCTGAAAATCTCTTGAATTTCCTTTTTCATTTAGTTTGGGTTTTGGTGGGGTTTTTTTTGTTTTTGTTTTTGTTTTTTTTTTTGGGGGGGGAGGGGGTACACTGACATTCTGCTAGGCAATGATTGAGTCACTAACACATATGCAAGAGGGAAATGTTACATCTATACTCATGCATATACATATATGCTTGCCTTTCCTCAAAGCTGGCACTCTGACATTTATTTCAGTTTTAGTAAGGTTAGCTTATTGCCTGTATTGATCTCTTCCCTGTGATATGCTCCAAGGATCGCATTGTGTCCTCCACTGTTCAGAGCAACAGTCATTTCCTGATTTGAAAGAGCTAGAAGTCCCTCATCTTGTAGCCACTGTAGCAGAAAAGAGCTATTAGATGACAGATGGTGAGTCTTTACATAAAAAAGTAAATAATTATTATTTTTTTTTTTTTATTCTAGAATTTTCCTCTCCAGTTTGATTGCAGTAGGGAACAAGAAATTTAATTTTCCTTCGGAAGTATGAACATTGTTATATAAATAAATAAATAAAAAGTGCAGTTTGCACATAAGGTCTGTCTTCTGTACATCTGTGTTCTGCAGGTGCTTTCCCACATTAAGAGAGACTTGACAGTTTTCTGTTTCTTGGTCAATGATACTTACACTACAGTGAGGTCACAATGATACCTGGGGAGATGCTGATCCTAATGAAATATCTGAATTTGCAGTAAATAAGAGGAATTATTCTGTTTTCTTCCCTCTGGAGCAGCAGAATATTTTTAAAATAAAAAGTTTGTGCACAGATTGGAAGGGAAAGAATACAAATCTGCATTCTTTAATCCCTTAAATTTGAAAGAGAAATGAACTTATAATTGTCAGAAAATTTCACTTGTACCATGCAATTTACAAAATTTTAAAGGGAAAGTGGATTTTTGTACAGACACCCAAAATCTTGATCATGAGGATTCATCAGTTTGAGCTCATGAAAGGAACAGACTAGCAATGAGGCATTGGGTTCATCTCACCCTTGATGTAAAAGAGAGAGAAATAGTTTCTCATTCAAAGAAAGACAAAGTAAGTACTACACAGTAATGCGATTTATATGTTTTCAGTCACAACAGTGTATGAAACTTTCTTGATTACAGTCATTGCAAGCAATCTCAACATTAAATCCTATTCTTCATCTAATCAAGCTCTATATTAAAAATAGTTAAGTTTTAGACCCACGGTTCTGACTGAAAGCCTGTTCTAGCATCTCACTGGTTGGTTAATTAGAAACCTTCTCTAATTTCCAGGCTAAATATATTCATGGACACTTAACGTCTATTTGTTTTCCTGAGATAGTCTAGTAGGTTAAATAGCTCCTAGTGGTAAGCTCTCCTCCTGATGCTTGCCTTGTATTTCTTGAAAGAAATCTTATGTCCTCCCAGTTTTATTTTTATTTGTATTTCTTTACTAAGCTAACAAACTAGGCTGCTTTAGGTTGTCACTATAAATGACATCCTTACGGAAAACCTGATATCTGTCCTTCTTGTTGTTGCTGTTGTGACCAGGGTGAAGAGCAGAGTTATGTGAGCAGCTTTTAATTAGATAGCTTGAGTGTGGGTAGCAGTCTTGACAGTAATTTAGCCCACACCGAACTATTTATTGTTGGGACTGTTGACAGTACCCAAGCTTGCTAGGTTAAAGCTAGTATTCCTACACAGCACTCCATCATCTTCTGTGACTGCAGTTTAGCGGTAACTTTGGCCTCTTCTCATAGGATCAGCACTGTTCCTCTGAGCATTCTGATAGACCTTCCTTGAAACCAGTACAACCTGGGTCAATCTTTCTTGAAATAAGTGTCCAGAGTTTCAAAAAATATTCTTGAGAAGTACAGCTAAGATGGCATTAATATGTTCCCACTTCCACTGAAGATGTTCTGCTCTAACATATACATTTTCATGGCCATACCCTTTTGGGTCTTTATATTACTTTGTCATTTCCCAGTATTGAGCTATTGTTTAAAGCAAAAATCCTTAGCAAAATATTAATGAGTTTTCATTCTTGTGTTAATAAGTTTGATGATGCTCCTGTTGCTGCCATCCTTGAGGTTACCCAGATCTTTCCTGTTTGTCCATTCTTACTCTGCATTGGCAGACAGCTTTGTTTTACTGGCAGATTTCATTAGCACTTTTCCAAATTTCTTGTTGCAGTCAGTAATGAAAAATTAAGCAGTTGTAAGAACAGAAGAAATACCTTACTGAGTCAGACCAGTGGTCTGTCTAGCCCAGTGTTACGCCTCCAGCAGCGGCAGTAGGAGATAGCACGCGCATCTCAACACTGCCTGTGGTCCATGCCAGAACTAAAACTAATTCCTCCCTCCAGGCTGATCATATTATTGTCCAATGCAGCTTACATAGTCCAAACTTTCAATTATTCCACGCATTCCTAATTTTTTATCTCTAACTAGTAATTTCCCATGTAATACTAAGAGCCATCGGCACAATGTGAATACAAGCTTCCATATTCCCGTTCATTTGCATGCGCTAACATATGTGCTTCTAATCCCACACAGCACATTTTAGTGTCCAAATTCTGTGAGCAATTTTATAAATGAGCATGTTGCTTTTACTCACCATCCGAGGCAAACATCATATAACCTCCTCCCCCTTCAACTCATTTAATAAGGAGGAAGTCCCCCTTTCTCTAACCTATAACGGTAAAGATGCAATGAGATCTGAGAGCAGCACTCTGGGGTAACACAATACATTTCTTGTGGGCTTAAACCCAGATTTTTAGGTGCTTAAACTGGAAATGCAGCTTGTTTCTTGTATCTCTCTTTCTCCTGAGTACTGTTTCCTATTGCAGAATCTTTTAATCAATTTCAGTTTATAGGAAATTAACTGAGGATCTGATGTGTCCTTAGAGAGTCTTTAGAGAGGTGACCTCCTGTTCTTCTCTGGAGAAGACTTCCCCTGTCACTGGGGAAATCTGTGATTGTAGAAGAGTCACAGTGGTCACTGAAAGTAATGAAGTTTATTTCTGCTTGCTTCATGCTTTGCTCTAGTTTATTTGGGTTTAACCCAAAAAGCCTTAGAAAATTGTAAGACATCATTACAGGTAATAAAAAATATTTTCTACTTTATTCACAATATTTCATGATAAAAATGGAATAAAAGTTTACCATAGCAGTATAGTTTTTAAGTTTCTGCAAGACCAGGCCAAATGCCTATGTCATGAATGGGGCTGGTCAGCACACAGGCCAGTAGAAGGCATTTCTGCTGGTATAGCTCGAGTTCATTAACACAGTAAATTTACCCTCATCATTTTTATTTCCATCAACTTTACTGTCATGCACAATCCTCCTACTCCAAAATATATTAAAAACTCAATAAACTCAATCCATTTATGGTACATTTCATCTAGACTGTTACATAAGGTTTTAGTTCCAAAAGACTTTTCATTTATCAAGAATTGTCTTACTAACTTTTATGAAAGTAAACCTTTGCTTTGGCTTTCTTAGCTTGGCTGCAATTCACAGGTGGATTCAATTCAAACCGTTTTGTAGTAAGTACTTGCCTAATTCCCCCAGCTAAGTGTCATCATGCAGCAGAAAACCATTTTTTTCATTTTTTAAATTATATAATTTGTTGAAAATTGAAACTGATTGATTGCAAATATTAATTTCCAGCTGCCTCCAACACATGGTCAGCAAGTACCTTTGCCCAGCCCTGAAAAAACCAAGACAGACCTTAATTCGCCCATGCTGTGGGCATGACTGTCACCTGGTTCGAGGCCACCTGAGGAGCCTGAACATACACAAGTCCACGGGAACCAACAAGATGCACCCCAGGGTCCTGAGGGAATTGGCTGATGTAGTTACCAAGCCATTCTCCATCATATTTGAAAAGTCATGGCTGTCAAATAAAGTCCCCAATGACCAGGAAACAAGGAAACATCAGGTCCATTTTTAAACAGGGCAAAAAGGAGGACCCTGGAGATCTATCAACCAGTCAGCCTCATCTCCATGCCCGGTAAGATCATGGAGCAGATCCTCCTCGAAGACATGTAAGTCAGGGAGGTGATTAGAGACAACCAACATGGTTTCACCAAGGGCAAATCACGCCTGACTAATCTAGTGGTCTTCTATGATGCAGTGTCTGCATCAGGGGACAAGGGAAGAGCTACGTTCTCATCTACCTAGACTTTCTGTAAGACCTTTGATATGGTCCCCCACAACATTCTTGCTGTTAAATTGGAGAGAGATGGTTTTGATGGATGGACTGTTAGATGGATAAGAAACTGGATGGATGGCTGTGTCCAAAGAGTTATAGTTAATGGCTTAATATCCAAGTGGAAACCAGTAACGAGTGGTGACTCTCAAGGCTCCGTACTGGGACCAGTACTATTTGATATCTTCATCAGTGACATAGTGGGATTGAGTGCACCCTCAGCAAGTTTGCAGACGATACCGAGCTGTGTGGTGCAGTTGATTCACTGGAGAGAAGGGATGCCATTCAGAGGGACCATGGCAGGCTTGGGGAGTGGGCCTGTGCGAACCTTATGAAGTTCAAGGAAGTCAAGCGCAAGGTCCTGCACCTGGGTCATTCATATGAATTCATGCTGGTGATGTGCTGTCATCTGCCTAGACTGAGACACTTACATGGAGATCATCAATGTTATGCTCTTCATTGCACATAACATTCATCATGTCCGCTTTAAGAGCAGAACAAAAAGTGGTGGTTTGTCCTTGACTTGAGCCACTTACTTGTTTTTCCAGTAGTTCTTAAAGCACTGCAGGGAATTTGTACATAGTGTTTATATTTGCAATAAACTAGTCTGGAACTCCACATAATTCTGCAGCTTTGCATAGTACTCCCTGAAACAACTGGCTTCAAAAAGACAATGAATATCAAGACATTGCTTGATTCTATTCTTGCTTTTACCCCATTAACTGTCAGCTTGTATACTTTGGACCAGAGCAGCTTTAGCATATTCTCAGAGCATGTTTTCTTTTATGGTCTGTTTCCTTTAAAACTACCTTTAATTTGATGATTATTACTTCCATCATGATTTTACTCATGACACACAATAAGCTTCTGTCTTTATACTTATTCGGTCAGCAGGATTTCTTCGTTCCAGTATTGTCTCAATGACCACATTCACCTGTCATCAGACGCTTCTTGTGATTTTTTTTCTAATGCTTTAGTAGAATTTGTCTTCCTGGTTTTAGCAGCTCTACTGATCTGATGTCTTTCAGGTTTCACACTTAGAATAGCTTCTGTTCTCTATTCTTTTCTGATCATGGTCCAAAACTGACATCCATTTTGTGCCTCATCCTACTCATCCAATGTCTAAAATATTCACATCAGGATAGACTGTGGACCTCTGTGCTCTGTACTCTAAGCACCTTTTAGACACTTACATTCAGATCACTGATCTCTTTTCCTCTAATTAACTTAAAATTTCTGTGCAATGTTTCCATGGAACAACCTTGTATTGGAATGTGAGGAAATCGGGATGCTCTGCTTCCAGACTGATGCCAGGATCTTATATTCAGGATATTGGAAAGACTGAAACCAGTCCTATGAAATACAGTGCTATGACTCAGTAGCATCTGGGAGAAGGAATACATTAACTGCAAGAAAGGATAGTGAGAGTTTGCAATGTAGTTTCAGTGATGTGTGCTAAGAAAGGAAATGCTTGATTTCAAACCTGAGCAGCCCTAGCTTGTGAGCCTTAAAAAGGAGGTGGGTGGGAAACAGGACTGATCCTTTTATGTTCTCTGCATTTGACTGAGCTGGTCACGTGGGCAAGCCTTCTTCATCCAATAGGCTTGGCACAAAAACAGTTAATCAAATCAGAGTGGCCCTTAATCTTGTTCTTACTTCAGAGTCACCCTGTGTAGTCCTCTTTTTTCTTTTATTGTTTGCTTATTATGCAAATGTCTGGACACATTAGACAATATCATTCCTAAAATTGTTGTGACCTGTTTGTTCCCAGGGCTCCAGCTGGAAAGTTGTAACTGTTGAACTCACTGATCAGATGGTTAGAAAACATTTTTAAGTTTCAAGACAGACACTGAGGATTTATATTCTTTAATTTTTTAATATTTTTAAACCACCATTTCCCTTTAAATCATATAGTTCTTTTCTCCTATTTTATATCTTCCTAGTGTATTTATAAAAACTCATCATATTTTTTCTGGTCTTTGTTCTGTTAAACAAAACAAGTCAAATCCTTTTCATGTCCTGCTAAGATCCTCTTTTGATTCCTTAGTTAGTCTCATAACCCTGCTTTGTTTTTGTTCTAGCTTAAATTAATCTTTTTTTTGACAATGGGCAATCAGAAACATACACGGTTTTCCAGATCAGTTTTTCTGCAAAACCCTAACAGCAGTGGCTTGTCTTTGGTAGAAATACCAAGCTGGATGTATTGTAGGACTGAATTTGCTTCATGATATGGGTGGTTCAGTGTTATTTCACAATCAGCTCCTACATTCAGGTCTCAATCTTCTGTCATTTCCAGCAGAATGGAAGAAACTTCAGTTCAGTTAAAGTTTTGCAGATCTGTTCTAATATGTACTTAATACTACCCTAAACATTGAAGTCAGACAGTTCTTCCTGTAAAATATTTTGTGTCTCTGAAATCAGGAGAATGATGACTCCAATTTTGGCTCTGCCAGCGTGACACAGAGTGCTGTCCAGAAAGTCCTGAGCTTTTTTCTTAAGAAATTCAGCAAAACGTTTCATTCAGCCTGTTAGTTGCCCATCCTCACCACCTATTTTCATCTTTTGAACCAGTTCCTTATTGACCGCACAATTTTCCCCATCTTCTCTAGTGTAAGTGATAATTCCTTATGTGAAAGTCTATGTTATGCCTGGCCAAAAGTCAAACGGCTGCAATTTTCCATCTTTCACTTGTCTAGATATTCAGCTACCTCTTTAAAGACAGATAGCAGACTGGTTTGGGGTGAATGATCTCTGGTAAACCCACACTGCATTTAGAGATCCCAGATTTGATGTTCAGATTTCTGACTGTGAAAGAAGAGATTTTTGTGCATTGAATTAGTGATAAAGCACAGCGCACATACAGCTGATTTACAAGACATCATGGTATTTTTTTACACGTGCAAAAACTTCATTCTGTGAGGTTTACTTGATGAACAGGCAACAATTACTCTCTCCCATTTGCCTTTGAATATAACTTTTATCACAGAGATAAGATGGTAGATACTAGGATAACAGATTTAGATGAGCTTAAAAATATATTTAAATGGGTTTATGCCTGCAGATGTTGCCCTGAATACTAGTGGCTGTATGTATAATAATTAATATATATGAATATATAT
>NW_009191036.1:5598-8641 GCF_000690835.1 Fulmarus glacialis | reverse complement strand
TGATTCTATGATTCTATGATTCTCTTTTTGTATCCATCAACAGAACTGAATTTTAGGTCATTGATGAGTTCACTTACATTATAAGCACCTTGAATGAGAATGCCATTAGAGACACACAGGCAATCTCCTGCAAAAGGAAAGAACCATCATTTCTGACGGTCTCTCAAACTCTCACAGTGAATATCTGATCAACACAGGATCAAGCACTTTACTAGACTAAAGCTATACCAGCTATTGTACCTACCTCTCTGCCAGACAAGTATGAAACCTAGCTATCTAATAGAACATAACTTTTTTCACAACCAACATGGGATAATTTATAAGGTGATATAACAAGCTGATCTATGATGAAGTCATAGACTTCAGTAGCATAGTGACTGCATTGTCATCAAGACATTATTGACAATAGTTTCACCATGACAGGCAAAACACGTAACACATTTTGACACTTGAAGGACTAAGCAGCTCTTGTTAGGAAAAGTAAGAATGTGAAAAGAAGATCTGTAGCTGATAAGAAAGAGCTCCAAGTATCTGTGAGCCACAACCCAAAGCTACATTTGACTGGTCACAAGATAGGTACCAGATCCTTTGAAAAGCTGAGGGAAGGAAGAATTCTGGGGATAGTTCACATATAACAGCAGCCTCTCACTGTGGGCAGGGCCAGGCTGTGTGTGCTGCATGCACACCAAGTGCTGCTGTGACGAGCCGGATTCACCAGCTTGTACTAGCTCACTTCTTCCCACAGCTAGAGGCTACTCATGAGATCTTATGCTAGCATAGAGTCATTGTCAGTCAAATGGCACATCGCTCTAGCGTGGAAGCTGTGCTTGAATTCCTTGCAGGTTACAAGGAACTTACATGCCAAAGTATGGCCATCTCTACTCCGAAAGACATATTTGACTAGGTGCGGTTAACATCAATACATATCGATTATTTCCTGCACACAGAGTAATGGAGACTAGGATGAGGCAAAAGCCCCTCTGAGCAGGAACAGCTTGCTTTTGGACTGGAAAGTACACAAGACAAAGGACTAATCAATAGCATCAGCAGAACAACAGCTGCAAACAGAAGAGCTCTGAACACCACTGCAAGTTGTGCAATACAGGGTGTTTATTGCGTATAGACCTGCACAGTCATTTGTACGCTCACTGACCTTGTTAACTCACCCTCTCTGCTTCATGATTATTCTTTACAAGTGATGTACAATAACAACAGTCTGACATTTCACCACAATAAGGGTTCTGGGGAAATGGTGATCCAGGATCCACTGCGTAAAACTATTCCAGACCCAAGAAGCTAGTACTAAACTGAAGGACACTCTGGACAGTAACTATATGGCACTTCACTAACAAATTACTATTTTGTCAAATTGTATAATTTGCCCATTTACAATAATATTCCAGTGGCAGCATCAGACCTATACAAATAGTGAACTGTCTTCATCATTACTTGTAGAAGAATCTGTAATTGTGCTTACCAAAGAACTGCAATAATGCTAAGTTCAGAATCCATGGATTTTTTTAATATGTCTATTAAATAATGAAAATATGCTCTATACTGTATTAAGGGCAAAAACATACAGTGACATTTGAAAGCTTAAACAGTCTGGTATACAAGGTCTTTTAAAACTACCTCTTAAAATAATTTTATCAGAATAAACCTAAATTTAAATGAGGCTTAATTCAACATTCTCTGAACTTTCTGCTTGAATGTATTTTTATGCATTATTTGTATAGTTTTTGCCAATAAACTCTTTAGCTGATAACCAAACTGAATTTTCTCTGAAAGAATCACTCATCATCTTTCCAAAAGAGCAACAACCAACACCACCCTTAAATCCCTCCCAATTCTGTGTTTGACTCTACCTTATGCAAGAATGAGGTAGTGGGTGTGGATAGCTCACAATTAGGTATACGGGATAATCGTATCTTGGTCTTTGTTAAAATTCTAGTCACTGAAAAGTAGATGTTATTCAATGACTTGAATGTAGGCATTTCATATAAACTTGTGCCCTCTTACATAGCAGCGTTAGGAAAAGTGACCCTAACTTACCTTGCCAGCCTTAGGTTTGGTCAGAACTGAGACAGGACTCAGGAAAGGAATTTTTATTGTCAAAGTCTATTTGCTCTACCTGTTCTATAGCCTGCATATTAATATTTCCATGCCAGCATCAAACCTATATAAATGCTATGCTGTACTTATCCATCATTACATACCAGGAAGAGTTTATATAACGGCAGCAGCACATGACTGCAATGACCTAATTAAAAAGGAGTTATTTTTTCCTTAAGAAGACAGATAGACAATAGGGTATCCTTTAGTGTTAATAAAACGCTAAATAAACTTGACTCTGAAACAAACTGAATATTTTGTTTGATTGCAAGGCATGATTGTGGATGTGGTATTGATCTGAGACATCTATTTTATGTTAATATTTATTCATGGGATGAGCAGGGTTTTTAGCTTAAGCGTCCTTAATATAAAAGTCAGAATGATTAAGGTAATGGCATAGACACACAAAATAACATTTATTACCTTTTCTCCTAACTGGCTCCTACTTTAATTTCCAGGATTCATGAACTACCACGTTTCTCATAATAAATGCTGGTATTAGTATTTCACGTTTTCTATGAGCATTGTCCTTCAATCCAAGTTTCTTCTACTTATAAATTATGGTTACTTCAGTAAACATTATTTTTTCCTCAAAAATATCCACATTTCTTCTGAAACATCTCAGTCTCTGTCTTGGTTCCACTCTTGATTCAATCTTTCTGAACTCCTGATGTGTTTAATCCTCATTCTACAACGCAGAAGGGCCAATTTTGGAGCAGATATTTTCCTTTTCAATCCAAGTTTCTTCTACTTATAAATTATGGTTACTTCAGTAAACATTATTTTTTCCTCAAAAATATCCACATTTCTTCTGAAACATCTCAGTCTCTGTCTTGGTTCCACTCTTGATTCAATCTTTCTGAACTCCTGATGTGTTTAATCCTCATTCTACAACGCAGAAGGGCCAATTTTGGAGCAGATATTTTCCTTT
>NW_009191036.1:0-5568 GCF_000690835.1 Fulmarus glacialis | reverse complement strand
CTTTCCCTTAAGAATGCCTCTCTTTCCTTCCCCACTTCGACTCTCCTTCTGTGGCTAATTCATCCAAACCATCCAGCCTTTTTGTCTCTGTTTTTCTGCAAACTTTCAGCAGTTCATCTTGCTCTGTTCTTCACTGTGATTTGATGAATTTCTGATAATATCAGTTCATGCCTTATTTTTCAAGCATTTTAGCTTGGCTTTTGATCTTCCTGGCTGTTTCCCAGAGAGATTAGTTAGAACTAAATGTGCATTTGTACCTCATTTCTCCCTTTCCACAGTGCACACGCAGCTTTTGAATCTTCTGGAAGGACATCTGAAGTCTTCAAATAAAAGACTTGTCTACATTGCAAGCACTTTTCCTGTTAAGTGACATCTATACTCCATTCCCACAACTAAGATTTCAAAGCCTTTGTATGTCTCTTTAGCAGCCTGAGTTAGCAGACTTACCTTATGGGGTAACAAGATCTCAATTAGCAAAATACCCTTATGAGAATATATCTGAGTTAGAAAACTAAACCCTGCTTTTTTTTCCTATAATTTCTCAGGTTAAACATAACAGAGAGAGGAGTAACCAGGATCAGGCAGACTGTTCACATTTCTGTGTCTTCCAAGCCTTGTACAAACTGGCTATTCATTTCCCCTGACACTCCTCTGTTTTCTGAAAACTGTATAGCCATCCCATACTGGTGGTTAGTCTTCATTTTTCCTCAAAGACTTTCATCATTAATATTAATTCTTGCCCTCTCAAATCAAGGAAGACTCCCAACCTGAAACTCATTGATGTTGGAAGTATACTAGATTTCTAGTAGGTAGATAGAAAGAACAGCCCTGGAAGGATTACATTAGCAGAATCTCCAGGCATCGTTGTGCCGTGACCTTGCAACACCAAGTGCAGTCGAGCATCTACAGGTTGCTCTATCAATGACATTAGCAAATCAACATGCAGCAGTGTGAGGCTAAGGACGTCAGTCAAATGTTTGTCTCTTACACACATCATGAGCCCTACTGCAACTTTTCAATAAGGTCCTATACAGTGCATGGAGCACAAAACTCTCTCACTATCTCACTATCATTCTCTGGAAAGTATGATTTACAAGAAGAGGCTGTTTCTGAACAGCAGGCTACAATCATGTGAGATCAGAGTGCATCTAACCCGCAACGATATGCTTAATAAGTTTTTTCCAACATTCTGCTCCAAAATGGACATCTTACAATTTTGTGGGGAGGACTGAAATTAGAGATGATTTGGGAAAGGAAGATCCACAAGGCTGTGAAAGCTCCATAAGCTGTAGCATTAATGGGGTCAAGCTTCCTGCGTTCACAAAAGTTGTCTGTCATTTCTGTACAAAAAGTTTTGACACAAAAGGGATGAGAGCATAGTTAATGGCAATTTTCATGAAGGTTATTGTTTCCCACATGGAACGCTTAGTTTTAGCTAAGAGGAAAAGATGGGTAAGTACCTTCCCACACTTGTTTTCCTTTCCTTACCCTGCTGATCCCCCCTAAGCTACATGCTTTCCTACCAGAAAGTGAAAGTGAAAAAAATTTTAGCACCCAAGCCCTTCCTGCATTACAATACTACTGCATTATAATACCACTGTTGCAATTTTACATGAATAAGCACTTTGCAGGTGAAGCCAATCATTCTCTAAAACTGGTGAGAGCCAGCGGGTGCAGAAAAACTCAGACCATGACATGTAGGTCTGTTTAATGTGTCACGGTTTTCAGTCCTACAGTTATCAGGCATTGCAGTCTTGAGTTGCATGGAAAATGTCCAGGAAGACAGGATGAGTAGAAGCAAGACAGTGTTGATAAAGTGGTTCCAAATTCCTAAATCACCATGGCTGAAATGCTCCTTCTGACCCACTCTTATGAAATCCGGGTATGACAGTCTGAAGGTTTCACTCCTTGTTCTTTTTTGCTGGTCCAAGCACCATGGCTTTTTGGCGCTAAGACCGCCCCAGACCATACAGACATTATCACATATTGCAAAGTGCAGGATTTGGACGCCCCTGGGGTTGCTGGGTAACCAGAAATTCCAGGCATTTGGGGAAGGGAGGTACAAACTGCGAAACAATGAGCTCATGTGCTCAGGCCCCTGCTGCATGGTACAAGGTGTGCTAAACATTTTATCAGGGGGCAAAAAAAAAGAAGGGCTCTGCAGACAGGCAAAAGATTACTGCTATTATATAACTGCTATTAGGCAGGCTGCCTGCAAGCCTTTGTTGAACCTCAGTTTCATGAACTTAGGGTTAATTGTTTCACTTTTGAAATTATTAGAATGTCCTGCTCTGCTTGTATTATTTCACTGGCTACTCTTGCTTATATTTATTTGCTTATTATCTTCTGTTTTCTTGTATAGTTTTAAGCTTACAAAGAAATAAATATTGATACTTAAGGATAAGAATTTCCTGAAAATTTAAGGAAACATCAGTGCCTTGGAATATAAATCTAGAGGTACTATCATTACAGAGTCAGTGAGAGAATTCAACACAAATTGATGCTAACAGAAAAACAACCCACTATGCACATACAAAAAGCAAGAAAGTCTTTTTTTCATAAAATGCAAAGACAATGCAAAGACGTACCTCGTCACAGTTACAGCAGCTCCATTTTCTAGGCTTCCTACATAACTTGAAAACTAAGCAACATAGAGATAAAATAACATATCAGATGACTATTGTCAATACAAACACACATGTATTTGCATTCCAACACTCATAGACTTCACCTTGTGGTGACACCTCTTACATTCCATGCCTCTGTTTCTTGACCTCTAACAAGTATTGAATAGTACAGACTATCTTGGGTGCACTGAAAAATTATTGGTGTACAGACCCCATCAAATCAAACAACCTAAAAATAACATAGCATAGTTTCTCTTCTCAGAAACAAGGAAAGGAGAAACAGTGGTAATAAGCTTACTGATGCACAAAGTCACAGATTTAGGGCAGATAGGGAAGACATTGTATAGGTTAAAAAGTCATACACAAACAATCATTCTATATAAAAATAGGCATTAAATGCAACAGTTCTAGAAAAGATCTCCAACTCTTAAGTTTTATAGCATGTTAATGTTTGCTCCTGATGACAGAAAAAAGCAGTGACTTGGCCAGCCCCGGGTGCAGTCTGGCTCTCCCTGGTTTCCCTTCTGCCCGCCTCCAGAGACCTTGCACCCCGGGTGCAGTCTGGCTCTCCCTGGTTTTCCTTCTGCCCGCCCCGAGAGACCTCGCGAATGAAAGCTCGGTTGAACACTTCTGCCTTGGCTGTGCGAAGGTCCCACGCCGGCAGCTGCTGCCATCACCTGCCACTGGTGCTGGGGTCTGCCAGGGAGCAACCGGAGGGAAATTCCTCCTGCAGCTTTACTAGGGGCACTCCTCAATTTAGATCAAGTTTAAATCAATCCATATTACGCAAAGGAGATGTTGACTCAGATTATTCCTGAAGTTATAGAAAATACGGCCTATCTGATTGAAATTGTTCACCCACTATTTGGGGATTCATCTTGATTCCTTTTTCCTTCCTTAGATGACAGGATTTGGATAAATGTGACAGATACAGCCATCTCGTGTTTCCTCCCTGAAACACAGCAGGACATGCCATACAGGACCACTGCCTCTGGAAGTCTGGCCCTGCTGGACCTACAGCGTGAGTTTCAGATCCACGGCAAGTCCCTGCTGGACCTACAGCGTGAGTTTCAGAACCACTGCAAGCCCATGAATTTTTGGCCCTTTGACCTGTACCAGAAAAGACTTGATAGCCCTTCTGCTCATTAAGGCTTTACATTTTAATCCCTGTAACCTAACAACAGTGAGTCTTTCTCCTGCCTCTGACAGGGTTTATAAGGTTTGTTTCTGGTTTCATCATGGAAATTTAATTACTTGGATACAGTGTGCATAGCACAGGGCATACAGATTAGGAGAGAGCACCTGAAGGGCTACAGGGAAATGCACAATAGGGCTGACCCAAGAAGACCCCAAAACAGTGGAGCTCAAAAACCGCAGCATATTCAGAAGGCAGAAGCTCAGTTGCGTTTGCCTGTGTGCTGCCTGCGTTATTACTGTCGTTCAGATGTGCATATAAACATGGTTTATGTTCCATCTCCGTTGCAGTGGGTCTTGTGACTGTGCGGAGCCAGTTGTCCAGGACCATGTCCAGACAACTTTGAATAGAATCATAGAATGGAGATTTCGCAACCTCCTTGGCCATCCTCACAGGGATAAAGCGCTTTCTGATGTTCAGAGGGAACCTCCTGTGTTTCAGTGTGTGCCCATTGCCTCTGGTCCTGTCACTGGGCACCAGTGAAAAGAGCCTGGTTCTGTCCTCTTTACACCCTCCTTTCAGGCATTTATATATATTGTGCGGAGCTGTATCAGTGACGACACCTTTACAGAGATGTCAAGTTTCTCTGAAAGGTGGAGGCAAAGCACTACATTTGTGCAATTAAATCCAACTTGCGTATAGAGGGGGGAGGAGAGATTATATCAAACATAAACACATTGCAGAAGCCCGTACATATCCCTTGCAATCCCCTGCAGAGTGAGTTCAAATCCCCATTAATCTGCTCGCTGCTTTCAACTGACACCCAACGACATCTCCCCGCGCCCCACATTTCTCAGCCGGGGCGCTCGGCCGTGCCGCAATGGACGCTCGGCCCGGTGCCCACCAGTGCTGAGCAGAGGGGCAGGATCACTTCCCTCCGTCTGCTGGCAATACTTTGTCTAAAGCAGCCCAGGACACCATTTGCTTTCTTTGCCTCAAGGGCACATTGCTGGCTCATGTTCAACTTGATGTCCACCAGTACCCCCAGGTCCTTTTCTGCCAAGTTGCTTTCCAGATGGGTGGCCCCCATCATATACTGGTGCATAGGGTTGTTCCTCCCAGGTGCAGGACTTTGCACTTCTCCTTGTTGAACTTAATGAGGTTCCTGTTGGCTCATTTCTCCAGCCTGTCAAGGTCCCTCTGGATGGCAGCACAACCCTCGGGTGTTTCAGCCACTTCTCCCAGTTTTGTGTCATCAGCAAACTTGCTGAGGGTACACTCTGCTCCATCATCCAGATCATTAATGAACATGTTAAATAGGACTGAACACAGTATTGACCCCCGGGATACATCACTAGTTAATGGCCTCCAACTAGGCTTCATGCCACTGATCACCACCCTCTGGGCCTGGCCATTCAGCCAGTTTTCAGTCCACCTCAGTGTCTGCTCATCCAGCCCATGCATCAACAGCTTTTCTGTGAGAATCTTATGGGAGACAGTGTCAAAGGCCTCACTGAAGTTCAGGTAGACAATATCCGCTGCACTTCACTACCAGGCCACTCATGTCATCGTAAAAGTTTATCAAGTTGGTCAAGCATGACTTCCCCTTGGTGAAGCCATGCTGACTATTCCTGATGATTTTCCTGTCCTTAATGTGCCTGGAAATTGTTTCCAGAATCAGTTGCTCCAGAAGCAGTCAGAAGCTGATGAGATCACACCTGCATGCAAAGACAAGTTTCCAAATATCAAATAACTTCACTATCATGAACAAGAAATGGAGAAATGCCTTCCAGGCAGCTGAGAAAT
>NW_009191035.1:0-1723 GCF_000690835.1 Fulmarus glacialis | reverse complement strand
TCACAAGGCTCCTCAGACATTCTCCAACAGATATGCACTAAAAGCCCATCCTCTACCAGAAATCAACTCTTCTGGGTATCTGTGCCATTGAATTCTCAGTGGTACAAGGATGGGCATCTGCATTATGAATTTTCACTGAAGAAAGGAAGCACGCCGCCCTTCCGCCAAGAAAGGTTCGTCGGTAGTCTGAAAGGAGACCCCTGGGTATGCTTGGAGAGAAAACCTAGCGACAAGTTTACCCAGTCTGTAGGGGCTGGGAACTGGAAAGGCCAATAGAGCCTTAAAATTAATACAATGGATGGACATGGACAATTCAGATCTTAAGACCATACAGATGAAAAGGGAAGTCTTATGCCTGGAACGTTCCACAGACCTGTTCCTAGGCCTAAAGGCAATCGGTATTCCTCCACAGATTATTCCAAAACCTTACTATGTACCACATCCACTGAACATGGAAGGGAGATTCTCCAGAAGCCCTTCCATAAAACCTAATAAGCCATCACGCTGTAGATTTTTTCCTGGATGTTTATCAGGCCCTGCAGACTCTGAGACAATGTGGATATTTGCAGATAGATTAACTTGGCATTCTGCAGGAATCCATAATCAAACTAAAGATAATGATACAATTTTGGTTTCCACTACAGGCCTACAGGATCCTGACTGCTCTGAGTCATTGTCCTGGTTCTGGCTGGGACAGACTTAACTTTCCTCCCAGTAGCTTGGGGGGTGTGCTGTGTTTTGGGTTTGGTATGAGAGGAGCATTGATGGCCCATTGATGCTTTGGTTGTTGCTGGGTGGTGCTTGCACCAGGGAGACTTTTGTTTCTCTTTTCGGCCTCCCATGCCCTGCCAAGTGCAGGGGAAGCTGGGGGGGCGGGATGGAGCATAGCCAGGGTGGTTGACCCAGCTGGCCAATGGGGTATTCTGTACCATGTGACATCATGCTCTGTATAAAAATAGGGGGGTGGGGCAGGCTCGCTCCCCGGTTCGTGACATGCAGTCAGCAGTCGGTAGGCAGTTGCATTGTATATTGCCTGCTTTGTATACTCTGCTATTGTTGACAACGTTGTTATTATTACTGTTCTACTTCATTTTATCTCAATTATTAAACTGTTTTTATCTCAACCCGCGAGTTTTCCTACTTGTGCCCTCCCGATTCTCTCCCCTAACCCACGGGAAGGGCGGGGGTGAGCAAGCGGCTGTGTGGGGTTTAGCTGCTGGCTAGTGTTAAACCACGACAGTCCTTTTTGGCACCTAACATGGGGCACAACAGGTTGAGATAACAACAGATAAACTAGAGCATATTAAGGAATTTATATGTGTTAACACTCGCTGGTCACAATATTGATTCATCTGTTCTTGATATTAATTTATCTGATCTGCACCATGCTCTCGTTTTTACTGTACCTGTTAAAGATTGGAGTTGGGTTTTGTAGTCTGCTGTGCTCTGCAGTGATTAATGATGTTTTGCCTGGGAGATTTGTTACTAAAACGCTGATACTGGGGGTTATTTGGTATTTGGGATTTGTAATGAAGCCGTTACTGTATTTCGGGTACCACCTCATGGAGACCATTAGCAATTATACCTCTTCCTCTGAGAGATTTTTTATGGAGGAAATAGAGAATGGCAACCCTCACAACCTTCCTCTATGATTGTCGTCTCCTTCGTTAAGATAACTTGTCAATACCTTGAATATCCCTGGGTAGTTACGATACATCTATTG
>NW_009191034.1:0-26889 GCF_000690835.1 Fulmarus glacialis | reverse complement strand
GCAGGTGAACGCCTCGGCCGCTTGGCGCCTGAAGGAAGGTTTACGCGACGCCCTTCCTGACAAGAAATTTAGGCAGGACACGGGGGGCGGGGGGCTCGCCCCCCGGCCACGAGCAGGCAGGCCGGTTTCCATCTCAGCTGAAACGCGTTATTACATTTTCTTCGGTTTCCTCACGTCCCCGTAGCTCCGAGGCAATGCTTTGTCCTTCCCTTAGCGCTGCTTTGATTAACCTCGGTAGGTCACGCGAAGCAGTTTTCTGAGTTTTGCTCATTTCTCTACAAATCCTAGGCGAGGGTCGGGAGCGCTCGGCAGCACGGATGCTGCGTACCAGTCCCGCTCCCTGGAAGATGCTTGCCTCCTGGTCAGGGACGGTCTGTCCCCTCGCACGTTCCTGTACGTGACCCAGAATGAGTTCGCTACCTCCTGCCATCATCTCTGGTTTTTAGCATTAGCGCCTTCCAGCTATTCATGGGATACCACACGGATCCATGCTGTGCCGCCCTGTTAGGCGTGCAGTGAAGAATACAGAATACCACTGTGCACAACTGAAACTAGACAGGGAGTTGCTGAAAACACTCCTTGAGGACAAATAAGCCATGAAAGGAAACAACTGGTGACAAAAATACAGACAGGAACTGTCAAAATGAAAGATGGGTCAAATATTTAGAGGCACAAACCAATATTGATCTGAAGCAAAGAGTCAGTGACGAGAAAAAAAGTTGAGAAGAAACAAATGCAAAAAAACCCAACAGAAATCATAGTAAGATTGCAGAAGTGTTGACAATGCAATGTGGTAGCCCCATAGCCAAACCTACCAGGCTTCCGGCAACGTATTCAGTTTGTTCAGGATACAGACAATATTTGTGTTCTTATTTGCCTTGCCTAGCCTAATGGGAGCTTTGTGCATTACAGCGATACAGGTAGAAGCATCAAAAATAGATCTAGAAATTCAAGGAAGGGTAGAGAAGCAGAGGGCATAGGGTTTGACTCGTAAGGAAAGACTATGGGAAAGGTTATCCAGACCTGGACCATACAACGTATAGTCAACGCAAGGAGGTGAGCGCAAGTACTGTATGTACTTGGCGTTTTGTTGATAGATGTTTAGGAAGAGGTCCCCTTCAGAAAGGGGCAGTGTTCGTGCCCCTGCCCAAGATCAGGCCTCGGTCACTGCCACTAACTTTTGCACCCTTTTCCTGACCAGAAAAAGGACCACCGCTGGCAACCCCAGCAAAGCAGGCAAGTTCCCCTCCTGAGTCTAGAACCCAGCCTGCCAGGTTCAGTGCATTCAAAGGAGCATTTAATGCCACGGACCCTCGGGATGCCAGAGACATGCAAAGACATCATGCTGGAGGCCAACTAATGATATAATGAGGTATTTTGGATGATGTAATAAGATGTCATACAAGATCCTGGATACAACAGAATCCATCTGAATAGGATTGCAGAAGTGATCCCCAAATGCTTATGCTGGTTTTCTAGCACTAAGTGTTTGGCTTCCAAAGTTGATCTTGAAAAACTAAATGAAACCAAGCTCATGTGCTACTTTTGTGTTTTACTTCTGTGATCTCTTCTTGATTTGCAGAGCTAACAAATTCTCTTCCTCCAACCATCAGGCTAATAATGTAAGTTGGAGTATAGGCATCAGGGATAACTTTAGATATTTTGTGACTGTGGGACAGCTTAATCTTTCAGAATATTGCAAGTTTAACTTTTTTTTAGTTTAGTTTTAGCTTTCCTTTTACCTTACAGTTATGACTTCATTGTTAAAAATAGCTCTTAATGGACAAGTCCTTTGTACCCATTATGAACCCACTAGGATCATTCACACAGACGTGCTTCCAAAAATCAAAGCCTGTTAGTGGCTTTTTGCCAAGACAATTAAAGACTTAAAATACCAAATACTTTATACTGAAATTTCAAAAAAAATTCCACATAGAACAATTGCTATTAAAAAGGCTTATTTTGAAATATCTAATATTAATTTTTAGGATGTCTATCTAACACTTAATCTTGATTCCGAGTGACGACCTTTGCTATTTTCTCTGTTGGAAATGGCACAAGCTTTTCAATTACGTTGGTTCCCTTACAGTCTATAATCACTGCTGACAAGGAGAGTCTCTTACAAGTCCAGGCCACCCTTCGAGGTTCCACAGTTATCCAAATGCAGGGATCTATATGACTGAACATCTTTGGAGCCACGAGTGCCACTAAATGTAAGAGGTAGAGCTAAGATCCTGCCATAATAAAAGAATCTTAAGTGAAAAAAAGTAAAATAACAAAAATACAGGAAACAATACTTCACATTTATACGGCACTTTCCATTTCTACTACATTCCAACATCTTTAATACCACAAAGTTTAGAGATATTAATCACATGTGCCTTTTGACATGCGTCCAAAGGGCTTATAGAGCACATACCCTAGTGAGTTGGGACCTCTCTTTTGCCAGAAAGTGACCACACACGAGAGAGAAACCAGCCCAAAGCATATTACAAAGTACATCTCTAGCCATCGCTTGTCAGCTGTTTACAAAGCACAATTTCTGTCTATGTAAGGTCTCCAGAATCAATCATCTGGGAACTCATCTACTTGCCACTTATTACATTATTTTTTCCTGACTGCTTTAGGCTGTTTTGAAAGCCTCAGCTATTAAAATAGCTATCGTACAGTCAGCCCCAGGCAGGAGGAGGAGTCTTTCACAGAGAACTCTTTGCAGGGTTGGGCCTAGAGCCCAGATTTTCAAAGAGGTTTAGCTGCCTAAAGATGTAGGTAAGAGCTCAGTGGGGTTTCCACAAGCTCCTAATTTTTGGTGCTACATGTCTATGCTACAAGTTACTGCAAAAGTTTTGAGAAAACTTTCTTTCGATGCTCAGTTTGCACAGAGATCAAACTCTCTGAAAGTCTTAGTATTTTTTCTCCTCTGTTGTCTCATTTCAATTGGAGAGTTAATAGAAATAATTTGAAAAAAAAAAACAACTAGAATTTAGAGGTATTTTCCAAACACAACTGTAAGAGGACGTACGCTACAAATATAACAGAAAGGCTTGACAGAGGAACATCTATGATCTGGATTAGGAAGTCAAATGACATGATCAT
Source organism: Fulmarus glacialis (assembly GCF_000690835.1). Classification (NCBI taxonomy): domain Eukaryota; kingdom Metazoa; phylum Chordata; class Aves; order Procellariiformes; family Procellariidae; genus Fulmarus; species Fulmarus glacialis. The sequence continues at coordinate 23,793 of NW_009191034.1, read as the reverse complement.
AATAATAACTTCTAGCTTCAGAAAGCTAAAAAAAAACCCAAAACAACCCAAACCACCCCAAAATCAAACCCCTGCTACAGTTATTTGGACTTATGTTGCTGCATTGAGCTGCTTCATTTTTGCTTTACAGAGGCAAGGTTTTTTTAATATTAGTAGCATTGATGTTTATACCAGCACAACAGCGAACTCTGACCCCATATGTAAAATACAAAGTATAGCAGTGGACAAAAAGCTGATTAAATCATGGTCATCTACCACCAGATATAATCTTTTGAACTCTTGTTTGTACTTGTCTACTTTATTTACAATACAGCATGCAACATAACAACAGACCTTGGGGATTAAGCTTTGGCTCTGTTTTCCAGTTCGTAGGCTGTATTTTTCAGTGTGGGTATTGGCGTTGCTTGATGCTATGACTGCAGTTTCTTGTTTTGTTTGGAATACAGCTAACGCATTACGAAGTTACCCCTAGTAATAAATAACGTGTAGTTTGCTGCTTCGGGGGAAAGACGATTAAAAGCGTTCAAAACCACTGCTTACTTCTCAGTACTCCTGACTGCTTTCATAGGTAACTTTCTGGGTTTGTTCTCTTACGAATACTGATAACATGGAAAATTTTCTCATAGAACAGGAAAAGGGCGTTTTATGTTATTTCTAGTGCACAGATGGCGGGGAACATTTTATCTTTGTAAGAAAAGCCTTTTCTATGGTTCGTAAAGATACTCAAATGTAAAACTTAGCGCGGCACACTTCAAAAAAAAGTGTGGGGGGGGTCGTATCGGTGAGTAGACAGAGATCTACAACTTGTAACTGCCCACTGCGGTTAGGATTAGGAAGAAAATCGACAGGTATGCAATGTTTCATCTTAAGCAAGCCCCACTCTATAATGTAAATATTTTGAGTGATTTCCAAGCCCCATTGTAGTTCAAGGCTAAACATTCATCCACTTATTAGGAACCAGGAAAGTTGAATTTTGCCGCTGTTTCTGCATCTGGTAACTCAGAGCTAGGCTTAATTGTTTGGTTTGTTTGGTTTTTTTCCTGCATGACACCTTTTACTTAAGTGCCACCCAGCCTGCTAGATCTGAGATCCCATGCTGTTCTTCAGGCTTTACATGTGCAACCTGAAGCTCCATCTCTGCTGGGAGTCATGGACTCCTCACGTAATTTCTTTGATGACAATATGGCAAGAAAGAAAGGAACACAAACTTAGCAAGAGAATAACCCAGCCACACGGATTTTAATCTTACTGCACACAACGACCACAAATAACAGAAGACCTATACAGTACACCCCCAAACACACACCCCCAGCCACTCTGTACCTACTGGACTTCTCAGCAGCACTGGGTGGGTGGCAATGTCCAGCTTAGGTCCTTCAGAGCAACTGTCTCCACTCAGCTGTCCCTCTGTCCTGTGCTTCCTCACCAAGCCCTGCCTGTCTCGGTAAGAAACTGGGCAAGAAAAGCCATAATTCATTGGGTGTGGACCGGCATTTGAAAAACAACCCCCAGCCACTCTGTACCTACTGGACTTCTCAGCAGCACTGGGTGGGTGGCAATGTCCAGCTTAGGTCCTTCAGAGCAACTGTCTCCACTCAGCTGTCCCTCTGTCCTGTGCTTCCTCACCAAGCCCTGCCTGTCTCGGTAAGAAACTGGGCAAGAAAAGCCATAATTCATTGGGTGTGGACCGGCATTTGAAAAACATTGAGAGAACAGTCCCAGATAACTCTTCCTGATGGCTCTTCTCTGATATGCTTTCAATCAGATGACAAAGCCTTCTTCACATTAGGATGAAGCTTCAACAGGGGCATCAAGGCTTCCACTAAGTATGTGAGACAAAACCAAGCTGATAATTTGACAGAGAGCACATTTTAGCTTGTCAGACTGGAAGTGCAGACTTGTGATATCCTGAAGGAGGGGCCAATAACAGTGCATTAAAATAATTTATTAAAGACTGTTTAAACTAGATTTTTAAATTTTATTTATAGTCTTTACAATTACCATGTGGTTAAAAGGCTCAAGCCCTCCAAAGCAAATCTGTGGAAAGCCTTTTATTCGAGTCTGCCAAGCTGCCTCTTTCAACCATTAATCCAATCATCAAGAGGCAGAGTTTCTGCAACGGGATATCTGAAATAGTCTAGGGCAGATTCATCATTAGTCTATCACTAAATTTCCAAGTTCTTCCATCCAAACCTCTTCCATAACATAATGATCATCTGGCAGTAAGTACAGCTCTACTTGAATCCTTCTATTTGATTGATTGAGTGATCATCTGGAGGCCCAAAGGATTTCTCTTATCAAAACGACTCCTAACGCTCCCCACCCCCACATAACTACCTCCCAACTCTACAAAATCGATTTTAAAAAAGCCACAGTTCAGAAGCCGCATAACTCAGGTCACTCGGAAAGTTTTTCTAATCCACAGTTAAGGGCTGACAATATACCATGCTGGCCTGGTCTAAATTTGTGCATCAATTCAAATGGCATCCCTGATATTTTTGACAAGTGTGTGTGATCAGTGTGCAGTGGACCACGCATCGTCAGCCAAAGTTGTGCTCAGCCTCTCACAACTTGCCTATGGACCATTTTGCCACTTCTTGCCTCTTCTCAGTCCTCATGAAAATGCAAGCTCGGAGCTCTGCTCTTTTGTTCTCTCTTAGGACTCTCTCTATAGCTGGGCCTTTCCTCAGCCACCGTCCCTCAGACTGAATGTCCCACCTCACATCAAACTTCTGCCATGGCTTTTACCACAGTCACTCCGCCTCTCACAGGGCTTGTTGCCTTATGTTGAACCTCCACATCAAACCCTATCCAAAACTTGCCACTTCTGGCATCTACCATAGTATTATGGCTTTCCTTTTCAAAGACCATTCCAGTCTGCCGTTTCTTTACCTACATGTCTATGTTTTCATCCACTCCGGTGATGGACATCACCGATACTGGCTCAAACATGGCACAGTTGGGTTAAGGGTCTCCAAGGAATTGTATATCCAAGTAGGCACCACATGCAGGAGCAGTGAAACATCAGAATGGCTTCAAGCATACATCCATCCTGGGAGACTGCCTTTCCCCAGGTTTGTAACCTCCTCAAAAGCCAGAAAAAAAGTTGTATTACTAATAGATATGGATACTTTAATATTAAAAATTATGTCCAGTATGCTATCTTAGGAAAATAAGATTAGCAAAAGTAAATTCCTTCTCCTAGCTGAATTGCACAATTGTTTATAGTAAAATCTTCATGGTTCAATCGCTCCTACCAGTGTTCAGAATACAAAGAATGAATTCCAGAGGGTTTTTTGACAGCCTCTTACCATTTCTCTGTTGAGCCTTTATATTCCCATGAATCCAATCCATTCTAAGTTTAGCACTGGAGACCAAATTAGCAGATGTAGCTAAATTTAAACCAAAGCCATTTTTCATAGTCCCATGAGAAGTGAACAAATGCATGTGGGCCGAGCATTTGTAATGGTGGTACCTGCTTCAGAACTATAACACCAAGCAACATGCTTTAATTCGATTTTAGTAAAAGCTGATATTAGTTAATTAAGATGGCGGAGGCGCGAGAGATTTAATCAAGTTCCAGTGGTAACAGTCTTGTAACATCAGATGAAAAAGTTGACAAATATGAACTAGCTTCATCTTTTTATTCTTCTGTTATGTTAAATAACATGCAGTTTCATAGGTTGGCTATATTGGTTATTGTAAAAAAGGATCTGCAATTCCTAATGTTTGCACTGTGTGTACAAGCAGAATTATCAGTTAATGCAGTTTGATGACTCAGAAGCCTTGAGAAATTAGACATCTAAAGTTAAACTAAAGCAATATATGCACCCAGCTAGTGTCCTTGTGAGACATTCTCAAAATACCACCTAAAACCAAACATAAAGCATGTATTAGTTTTAAGGATCTCCTAGAAAGAGACATCTGTTTTGGAACAATCACAAAGGGCTATCGCCAAAACTATCCCGTAATAGTTATGAGCTGTAATTTGACATTTTAGATACACATTCCTCTTGCCAAATAATGTCATATTTTTGCTCTTGGCAGAGAAAATAAGGAGAAGCATATATCCAAGATGAGTAATTTAGTACAATGTAATCAAGGCAAGCTGCCCCACAGACTAGGGACTGAATTAGAGTTAGCAAGATAGGTTTTATTGTCCTCTTAAGTAAAAGTGTGTGTATTATACAGGGGAAAAAAAATTAGGAAAAAAAAAGGGTTTTTTTGTTAATCTTATATTCCATCTGAGCCCAAGTGCAGGCTTTTATTCCAAGAGCAGATGATTAGCGGTGGGGTGACTAAAGCAATTATTGCTGTGACCTGTGTTCCTTGGAGGTTTCCGTCCCTGTAGACACACATCCTAGTCAAGGAACCTTCTGCTCCTCAGCTGATCCAGTTCACAACCCAGCGTATTTATGTTAACTGTCACTGATTTCAAATTACATCACTATATTAGTTTGTAAATGGAGCTGGCCAAGAAGCACAGACAGATCCCGAACCTGCAAGGAGGTGATCCATGGCAGAAGAGGGCAGCTGGCAATAATAGTTGCCTTGGTTGTCACAGATTAATCCACCTGCAATTAGGAGTTACAGCTCTATATCCCTGGGCAGGGAAGTGCCTTGTAGCTGGAGTAGTAATTTGCTGTCTGTGTGTGTCTGTTCTGTCTCTGACTGTTCTAGCATCATTTAACTGAGCTAAATAACAAAAACATTTAATGTGGTCAAAGGACTTTGTATTACTGGATCTTGCCATCCTCATTTTACTCGGAGTCTAAAATAGTTAATGAAAGAGATGGCTAACTTAAGGGAAAAATAATCTGTTGTCTCTAATCTTAATGCAATGATTCAATTCATATACATCAGTTTGGGTTATTAGTCAGCCCTTTGCCTTTCTGCTCCCAAATGCAAAGTTGGCAAAATGACTGCATCTCAGCTGCCCCAATTAACAGCTCTGTATTTTTGTGCAAACCCACCTAAACCAGCTGTAAGACAAGTTCATGTTACATTATGATAGAGAGATTAGCTAGAGCTTGTCTCACAGCATTCTTTGAGTCCTTTGCTCTAACTACAAGAAGGAATGACCCAGATACTTTTTAATATTGGCTTTTCTCACGTTCTGGGTTTTTAAATTAGAATAAAATTCCTTAGTTTGCTATCAGGCTTTTCTTTAAAGTAAAAGTAATCGCTATAAGCACAGATCTTGAACTCCAACATAGATTTTATGTTATTTAAGTGCTTATTCAGTTTTCTGAGAACGTATACCTTGTAGGGAGCAAATGTATTTGTTAAACAGATTATTTTTAAGAGGTCTTATGGTATATTAAAAATGCATCCATATAAGCAAAGGAAGCAAATTACTAATGCGATTATACACTTAAATATTTAAATGTAACTTGTACTGCGATTAAGCTAATGTTTCCCAAATGCTATAATATATGCTCATGCAAATCACTGTAGTTATTCTACAATAGAATCACAGACATTTCAGCTGGAAAAGACTAATTTGGTTATCTTGTGCACTGCGGCCATTGCAAAACTTTATCCAAGTGTATTTACCAGTTCAAACAATGGAAAACAATGAGATGAAAGGGTGGGAAAAGTAAACTCTATTCTTTAACTCCGGTGTCGCTCATGACTTAAGAGAATGCATGAATTTCTAGAGACAACTCTACTCTCACAACAGCCAAAAATGATGCCCATCTCATGTCAAGGACTGATGACAAGAATGGAAAAACAGGGAGAAAGTTGTAAGAACATACACTCCTTCTTACGAAAAAAAAAAAAGGTAGTATATTTTCAGGACACCTGATTCTGTAACAGTAATAAACCCTGTCTAAAAGAATAATGCAAACCATGTAGAATGTGTCACAGTAAGCCATGTTTCCTCTTAAGGCAAAACAGAAACCTGAAATCATTGTCCTGGAATGCACCGAAACCTCTTAGCACGAGTTCCTGAAATATTCATGAACATTAAGGAAATAGCGAACTTTTTGGAGAGCATGCTATTTAGATGTAACTTGCTATGTACATGCCACCCTCTAAGCTCTAAAAATATAAAAGGAAGGCTTTTAGCAGAAAGTAAAAGAAGTAACGGGGACTGGGGAATTTTATCTCCTGGCTGCCACAGACCACACAATGTTGATTAATTCAGCTCCTCAATTACTCATCCTAACTGGGAAAACACCCGTCTATGTGGCGGGGTGTTTGCTAGTGTAGATCAGTGAGCAGTTCCGAATTCTAAGAGGAGAAGATACACTAAATGTGTAAATTATTAATAAATAGTAAAGGAAACACTGAACTGTAATATACCAGCTGAATTTAGGTTTAACATTAACTCTCCAAACTTCTCCCACATTTTTGTTACTTTTGGAAAGTTCAGAGACAGGCACCTTTTAAACCTCAAATTCTTATGTTAACCACTGCAGAAAAGGAGGAAGGAGGAAAAAAGAAAGGAAAAAGAGAAATAAGGAGACGTGAACTTCAATTGCAGGTATGCAAATACGCAGCAGAGCAGCCGTCCCCGTCACTACTTCCCGTCACTTCTCTGTCTGAGTTTGTTTCTCATATTATGGGGCTACGTGCCTCTGGTTAGGCAAGTCAGGAGCTTAGGCAAATCAGGAGCTCACCCAGTGTGAATTAGTCATATTGAAGGAGGTTTAGGAGCATGGAAACAGCAACTTCACATTAAGTGCTGGAAATAAGTGCTAAAGAGACCACTGCTGAAATGTTTATGTATTTTGCGAAGACATAAATTTTGGAGAATAGCAAAAGACACTGCTTGGCATAGGCAGACAGAAAGCATTTTACCTGATTACTTTGCCCCAGTTCCAGACATTTCTGTTGGCAGCAGCATCAGCTCAGGCAGCCTCTCCTCTCCCCAGCCCTGGGCATATGAATTAGCCCTGCTCCATGCTGGTAAAGCCATGCCGTATAGTGAAACCAAGCTAAAAGGCATGCTGCAGAGAAAGAAGGAAAGAAAGAAATAAAAAGAGGTGGAGAGGAAATTGTTTCCAGGTGTAGGCTTAGAGCGTCTCACATTCAAAGGCTGGGTTACTTAAAGTGTAACTCACGTGGGTGCTTTGTCCTGTCTCTGCACAGCACAGCACGGCACAGACTGAGGAACTGATCTGGCTGGAGGTAATTTTTTTGTTGGAACAGGAACGTAGATTTTTGTTTTTCCAGCTGGATTGATTTCCCATCCGGTTTGTGAAGAGGCTGTGCAAATTCTTGTACAAGTGTTTTTGCGGGGTGAACTGGATGAGGAATTCATCCATGTTAAAAATAAACAGGGGGGTGGTGGGTGTTAGTTATTTTAGTGCTTCTAGCCTAATTCACAGCATGGCTACACAAACAGTTTTACCGATACCACATTATAACAGAAGAAAAAGCAGGAGGGCTGCATAATCAATCGCTGTTATCAAAGGCAATGCCCCTCCAACACAGCTGCCCTGAGATGCAGCTGAGCGTAATGGCAGCAGAGCCACCCTACACACCAGCTCGGCCAAACTCTCCCACCCTTCAGAGGCCAGGTCTCTCTTGTCCTGCTCACTCTGTGCAGCTGATTTTGTAAATAGAAAGCTACTGCGAAGTCCTCTGGTTCTGCTTCCTAAAAGATGTCTTTTGACTCTGGCACTTACGCATCCTAAAGCCCTGGACCCCTCTGTGGGGATTGTCCTGCCTCCACGGCCACTCTCCCGCTTGCTGCTGCTGGGAAAGATGAAGATGAAATTTGCCAGATTGCACCGGACAGATTGCACCAGACAGAAGAATCCCAGTTCCCCCCTACCAGAGCTAGTGCCGAGGACTTTCACAACCCAGGTGCCTCCTCACTGGCCGCTGCAGACAGCATGGTAGATGGAATCAGCTTTTTGTGGAGCTGGAGATAACCCAACTGATCCTTAGGTGCAGCTAGGCTCACAAGCCCGTTTTATCCCTGGTCTTCTTACCCCAGGCCCTTATATGATATAGGATGGCAACACGGATGGCCCTCACCTGCTGGTTTGGGCCAGCCTAAAGCATCACCTAGACACCAGGTGGCAGCATCAGATCCAGATACAAACTTCACCGTTGAGTTCAAAAAGAGACTTATGTCTGGAGGACCAGTTTGTTGATTTACAATAATCCCCCCACGTACTGTGGAACACATACGCAGGCAAAGCTTTCCTCCTGTTTCTAATCTGCTAATTTATAGTTGCATAAATGCAAGTCTTCTTGGCATGAAAATATAACCTCATAAGGCAAAGGCAGAGTTAGCGGTCATTTCCTTTCAGTGAGTACATGACACTGTTATGCAATCTAAGAACATGGGGGATTTTTTTGTTCTCCGTTGAATCGAGTGGCTTTGCTTCTTCTGCATGTACTTGAAGACAAAATCCAGTAGAAACTTTGCAGAATGACTGGGGCATGAACTGTTCTGAGCTAGCAAGAAGCAAATGCGATATACATGACTATTTGTAGCAACACTCTCTCACAGATACTGATCACAAGTCTAGTGTTGTGAATAACATTCTGATCTGGAGTTCCGTCTGTAACTGCTACTTTTATAGGTGTAGCAGCTTATTTTGGATTCAGTTATTTAAAAAAAAAATAGCAGCCAAGCTTCCTAAACTGTGCTTAGTAAAATTATTTGAATATATATATGTAATGTCAAGTTACATCCTTGTATTGTTTCTGAGAGCTTATTACGGCCTAATAGTGTTAGGATGATTAGAACCACCTATGCATCTGCAATGAGGACTGCTGCTCATGCAGCAGGAAGCAGGAATTGCTCATGAAACAGGACTCCATCTGATAGAAAGATAGAGATGTCACAGAAATAAACATTCCTTCTTGTGCAATGATGTTTCTAATTAATTTTGCATTTCTGTCCAAGTATATTCATTACTGGTGATGCTGTATGTTTCAGCATGGTGTCTATTACAGTTAGTTCATTAGATCTTCTCAAATCAAATTTAGCACTAATCTTTAACCCAAACCTCTCATTGTATACCATCTTTGATGTGTGCAAAAGAAATAGGAATAAGGGAAATTTCTTTCTTTACATACATTTTTAATGTTTATGACCATTTAGTGACTGAAGGATTCATCTTCTGAGACTGTTATCAATACCTATCTCAGTTAAGGTATTAATTTTCCTTCTCAGGAAGAAGGAAAATTAATTTTTTACAGTGGACATTCATCATCTTTAAAACGGAACTGTCATTAAAACAGACCCCTGCCAAAATATCTGACATTTAATGTACTTAAGATACATTATTCATGAAACTTTCGCAAGGAAATAGAGGTAATAAGCCAAAAGAGGTCTGTTAGACAGACAACGAGAAATAAGAAATCTCCTGTCCCACTTGCACTGTCAGTTGAGTTTCTGTGGTTGTTTTTATCTTGCTGGTCCCCTCATCCTGCACCAGCGTCCGAGTTTGAAAGCCTGTTCACTTTTTCCTAATCTGTTGACTGTTCAAATTTGGAACATGGTGGGAGGTTCAGGGTGAAGTTACAGGAGATGGAGCGAGCTGATCTGATAGTTCTCTGATCCTTAAAGGGGGAGGAACCATTCCTCCTCCTCACAGCCATGCATTCCTGAAGCTTATCATGTGCTGGCTCCGATGGTTGTTGGGCCTCTCCAACAGCTAACCAAGCAGAAAGCACACTTTTTATCTTGCAAGACGGGGAATTAAATCAGCTCACCAAAAGGTCTAATGAGTGCTATACTTTGAACAATAGAAGCAGAGTGGAACAAGTGGAAGCAGAACCATAAGGCTTGGACTAAAGGAAAAGTAGAACAAAGAGGGAATACAACCTCCTCCTTTTAGATTGCTCATCAAATCGCACTCTTTGTATGCTTGCGATCCGTAAAAAGAAAAATCTGTGAAAATTAACAACAGTACACAGTGCGACTAGCACAGCTATTCTGCCAGCTAGTAGTCAGCGCTGCAAAGAGATTAAAGTGCCTTCAACCAAAACACTTTATAAACGGGTTCAAATCTTGATTTTGGTGCCTGGTAAGACCAATGCAGCCACAGCTCTAGGACGGAAACATGGTGTAAGCAGTCCTGACAAGGTTTTGAGGAATTAGAACTGCTCCCGCCTCAGAACAGATTTTAAACTCCAGATTTTCAGCGACTCTATTCTTGTGCTTTGGCAAAGAACAGGGACCATGACTTTAAAGAAGCTTTACGATTCCTACATGCTGTGCTATACAAGGCTCTGAGGTTGCTGTAATCACACTGGAGCCCCAACCACAGAATACTGCAGGGCTTTCCAGATACCTCTGTTCCTGTTGTCTTATACACCCCACGAATGAGCGCAGGACTGGTACAAATCCCTTACATGAGTTTTATTTGACTGAGAAAGCTGCTGGTACAATTGGTATTCTGAAGTGGTGGTTTCCACCCAATTCAAAAGGACCCATATAAACCCAGATGGTTTTGATTACAGGACGCCTTGTTTGTGCCAGAGATCTGAAACCTCCATCCTCCCCTGCCGTTAGGAATCGAAGGGCAGGTCCACGAGCACACCCACGGCGGGCAGCCATGGGGATCGGGGCTGGGTGGGAGATCGATGCAGCCTCAGGCATCAAACAATGCTAAACAGTGAAAATGCTCTCAGCAGAAAGAACCTTCAGAAGAAACCGAGGAGAAACAAAAAGCACAATAAGCCTTGTCTCTGCTGCTGCATGGCTGCCCACCACTTTAACAAAGTAGGGATCTCTGACTGATCCCTAATACACCCCTAAAGCAGCTCCCGTAACTCGTGCCAAGGGTTGCAGAGGGGTGATCTGACAACTTCTGATTGCAGACTGACTGATCAGCCAAACCAACCTGCCCTGCATTTTTCTCACCATTTCTTATCAAAATACTGACCTGATACAGGGAAGATCTTACAAAACATAATAAAGTTTGCTGCTGCCAAGGAATGATTGCTGCTAGCATTTATTTTTCCACAATTATATTCAGGGCTGTTGAGGGCTCGGTTGTCCTTTCGAGACAGACCAAATCAAGGAGTGGTGCATACAGTACATCATCCCAGGATAAATCCGGGGAGGCTCTATGACTCAGAAATGAGTCACTGCTCCTCCTCTGTTTCTTCCAGACTCTTGGGGGCGTACTAATTTATTGTCGGTCTGTATCTGCAGTAAATTATTACCCCCAGCTCAGCTATCCTGCGTAGAAGGAATTCAGACACGTTCTGCTCGTTCCTCGCCTCTCGGGAGGCGTAAACAGGTGAGCAGACGCGCTGTATGACTGCACACCGAGATCCTAGGGCTTGGTAACCCGTGCAGAGAACTAAGAGGAAAGCAGAGAAATGGGGGAGTTATTTTTTTCTTCCTTGAATGACATGCTGTCCAGGTTAATTATTTGGAACTAGATTGTTCCTACCAAACCCCCAAAATCCCAATTACTAAACTAAGATTGACCTTTCAGAGAGTTATTTCTAAGAACTTGGATAAAATAAGGTAGTATGACTCAAACAACAGGAGGAAAGTGTCTGCATCACAGTTAAGCCACACAAATTGCTTTCACTGTCAGAATCAAGTATTCTAAAAAAAACCCCCAAGAATGATTAATCTTTTTTTCTCTTCAGCAAGACAGATTGAAGTATCCCAGCAGAGCTAGACGGGAAGTGTTTAAACAATGCCTACTTAGTCTCCAGCAAGTCTTTACTAGTAGGAATACAAACTTTAGGTCGGAAAGGAAAACAATAACTAAAATAACAGATTTTTATATATGTATGTACAACATAAATATATTCAGAGAATCGCAGAAAGGCACAAAAAGGTACTGAATAGCAAATAGGCCTGTTCAGCTCTTCACATCCAAAGTTCAGGAGCTTGAGGACACTGAGGATACAGTAGAAATGCATAAAAATATGATTTTTCCAGTCACAATGCTGATTTAAGAATTTCTTCCCCCATGTCATTCATCTTCATCCCCATGCTCATTTTTCCACCTCCCTCCCCCCAGGCTGTGTTTCATGAATCAGTTTTTAATAGCAGCACTGGCTTAAGGTACAACCCCTTCTCTGACTGCTTATCCCCAACCTTGTGCCACCCTGGCACAATGGTTTGCATGGCCAAGTGGTAAATGCTCTATTCTGCAAAGATAAGTGCTGAAGTGGACTTGCAATGGCCTTTCAAATCAAAGAAAGAAAGAAAAAATAGTTGCAGAATGGCAAATAGCAATAAAAGGGAATTATGATTTTTGGAATTATATATGTTAAAATGTAAACAAATCCCCAAATCCCAAATTTCTAAATAAAGACTTTTAACATGAGTATACTACTACGTAAAATCATATGTACTCACAAATTTAATTAATAATATTATAAATTATATTACAAATAAATTGATTCTCGTATTCGTAAAATATTGCATATTAGTTTTCGCCACATTTCTGGTTAGTCTTGGCACAGGCTGGCCCTTGAACTTAAACTGTCTTAAAAGCAATGGTTTCCAATTTTTTCCCCTTCCTTAACATTTTTCACAGACCATCGTTATTGTACAGAAAATGATTCTGCTGGCCAGCTGCAGGCTGCTGACTGTGATGTGGCAGATCGCTGGCAGTCAGCACAGCAGGGGATTACTGGGGATCACTGTCTTCATGGAAGGAAACCTGGAGGGACATGTTTCCAATAATACTGCAGACCTAATGAGTGCCCAATTTTATGGTAAGACCTAGCAGTGAGGCTGCTGGGCCACTGCTTTTTGCTGTGCTGTTCTAACATTCATTTATCACAGTATTTCTGATACTTGTTTACCATTTGCGATGCAGTGGAGCACTCTTTGGATAAATATGCTACAATAAACAACAGAGGCTCCCACCCAGTGACTCCTATGTGTGATTGCAGCACAGCTATGTAATGGTAATACACGTGGGCAACGCTGTGGGGGCTGGAGAAGAGAAGATGATTAATACATACAGTGGGATTCTGTGTAGAAAAAAAAAGAAAAATTCAGCTCTATCAGTGGGTATTTTACCACTATGGAGAACTACAACAATAAGTCGTAACTGAACAATGGCATCCTAGAGAAAACAGAATTCCCCATAAAAAGGTCCTTAAGAATAGCTTCCCTCTTACATCACGGAAACCTCGTTTAGGAAATTTAAGATCAGAAGGAGAACAACTCCGAAGTGGCAAGAAGATGGGCTGTCAATAAATTCTCCCATCCCCGGTTTCTGTGATGCTGTGGCCTAACACTCAAAAATATCTCCATTCTAATTTTGTCTTAGAGAATTTGGTAACTCCTAAAAACCGATCGGAAGCTGGAAGAGCGAGGTGTACTTGAATTTGGATTCCTCCCACCTCTAACCTGGCAGAGGGAAGCGGCATCGGTGCTACCAGCTGAGGCCAGTCCATCCCCTGGAATGCAGCCACCGGAGCCAGGCTGATGGATGCTGACAGCCCCGCTTTCATCTGGCAGTGTCCCCGCCACCAGCTGTGCGGGGGAAAGAAAGAGCGCGCAGGAATTCACAGCATTCCCCCTCTGATTAATCCCTGGCTGTCCCGCTGTGCCTGAATGAATTGGGCTAGGGATTCGTAACTCTGCTGGGGGAGATTTGCTGATTTCTTTGAGCCCCCTGGGGGGAAGTGATATAGAGAGCAAATAACCAGCGGGCAGTGCCGAAGTGATGTAATGGGCCAGGGCATGAAAGCCCCTCGCCTCTGGTCTACCCACGTTCACTGGTCTTTTCTCCTTATGCGACAGGGAGCGGGTGCAGAGGAAAACTTTACACTGCTGCCGCATGCTGTAGCTTTACAGGTTTATAAAGCACACCCCGACTTCCCTAGATGAGTTCTATGCAGATTGGCCAAGTTACAAGAAAAGGCATAAATAAAGTTTAAGCCAAGATCTTGGGAGCACAAAGAGCTTGGTTGCAACCTGACAGATGATCTGAGGATGGAGATAGGTAAGTGCCGGGGTGCAAGGCCCTGTGGCTGGTCCAGCCGCAGCCCTCAGCAGCCGCCCCAAACCCTCTGCCCTGGCTCCCTCCTTCTTTCCAGGCTGGACAATAATTAAATATCAAATTAAAGTGTCATTTTAAAAATGAGATCTAACGCAGCCAGAATGGTGGGAAGGCTCTGGAAGTGTTACACTTCAGAAACTAAACCGAACCTTAGAAGAGAGTCACTAAGGGATCCGACTGATTAACCAGGTACCTAGGGACTATGTGAAAATGTGCATGTGAACTCAAACTATAATTATACAGGCCTTGCTATAAAATAACATCACTGTACCATCCCAGTGCTTGAAAAAATTGTAAGGTCTCAGATGCTTGTAATTAAGATGAAAAGAGTTTGTAAGTATTCGCATCTCTCTCTGTTTCCCCAAGTAAGTTTCTCTAAAAGAGAAACGCATTTTCTTGCAGTGCGCCCTGAGCCAGCTCCAGTTTCTATTTTCAAGATCCAGAGGAAGGAAACGCGACAGATGATCTGTTTTTCCCACCTGTGTGATTCACACATAGCTTGTAATCTTTGTCATTTATAAATCAGCAAATACTGCAAAGCTATGTAAATTTTTTTTACTTAGTTACTGTTTTGTGCATATTTTGAAATCTAGTATGATAACTCTGAGAATATTTAGATATTACATTTATATGTATAAATGTAGTAAACAACTGATAAATAATCACAAAGAAAACAGAAACTAGCATCTGGATTATTTGGCCAATTATAAATATGAAACACACAGTTCTGAATATTGCACTGAAAAAATTCACAGCAGATAACTTACGATCATGTTGTAGCAAGGAAAGAAATGAAAATACATCATTTCAGATACTGTTATAATTCAAATCTATGTACAGACAAAGCAGACTCATTGGGTAAGCCATTCCCTGTGGATTAATTACTCAGCCCAGCCAACAGCTTGCACTTTTGCCTTAGTCTTTTCTGTGAAGAGGTGGAGGGTGAAATTGCTATTCTCAGCAGCTGTAACTAACCCCATTCTGTATAAGCTACCTGTTCTGCACTGCAGCCAGCTCACAGGCTCCCATTTTCTCTTTTTTAACATATTGGCATTGTTTTAGATTCAGATTACATAATCTTTTTCACTAATTTTGTACCTTCACAAACATTGCTCATGAGTTCTGAAGAATCAGAACGCTGCTGCAGTTCTGCTATAAAAATTCCTGATGTAATAGCCACTTCTGCAGTAGATAAGTATTACTCTGGCATTAATGAAGCTGTTAAATACACTGCTGTTGTTCTGCTGAGACCAAACAACAATGGTCAGAGACCTAAAAATGAAAAAGTTGGATTATATTTTCAAAGCTAAAAACATTACAACTGGAAATCTCTTTGAGGTTTTTGTGGAAAAATTCACTCTGCTAACTGCATATTCCAGTCATGTTTTTTTGGCTTTCTATAATACCCTCCCTATGAACATTTCAAAGTTCCCTGTTTACAGCAATTCTCGGGTCACCAGTGTGGACTGGATTTACTGGAAGGGCAAAGAGGACTACACACTCAGTCCCCCAGCTCCATCTGCCGCAGGAAGCGCTCAGTGCCACCTGCCAGCAGAAAACCTGTTGCTCCATCTCTTCTCTTCCATATCATGGGTACGTTCAGCCATACTCATCAGTACTTCTCATCCCAGCATCAAAAGCAGAGGAAACCCAGACAACGTAATTAAGTGATGTGCTTACTGTCACAAAGTAGGGCCGGGTCTGCAACCAGTGAGTTCCACTCCCAGTTACAGAGCTCTTTCTCTGACAGTCCTGATTTTACAGTGTTGCGATAAATATTGGATTAAAGTATCTTGCAGGGACAAAATTTAAATTTCCTTCTATTTCTTTAGCACTGCTCATTCAGTTATCCAGAATAGCTTCTTAAAAGTACCAGGTTGCTTCCAATTTGAAAGCCTGTGTTCCTTTTTTACTTTATTACTAACAATACCTGCTAAAAAAGACTCCATTAGAATTGAGAACCCACTGTTAGGTGTTTTTTGTCATCTTAAATGATTAAATTGTGGTCATGAAGGATGAATGCTGAAAAAAGGATCCAGACAAAATGGGCAAAATTTGAAAGCCTCTTTTATGCAATAGCGAGGCTGAGAGCTGCAAAGGAACCATAGGTGACCCTAGTTCAAAAAGACTTTGAATCAAAAGATCTATCCAATGACTTAGAGGTTTCAAGAAGGCTTTATCCATCGCTGTGTTCTAACGGCTGTATTGAACAATCTCTGTGAATCTTACAGCCCTCACTTCTCTGCCTGGCTGAAGAGCTCCCCCGCAGCGTTGGCTCCTGCAGTTGTTGAAACAAAAAACATTTGTTTCTCACACTACAGCTCAATTAAGTCAAGGATACGAGGGAGAAGATGATCCAAGTAATTCACTAGCCTGTATAGTAGAGGTAACCCACAGGAGGCTGGAGAATTCACCAATCTCTTAAAATGTACCTTAAGACTTTACAGGGTGTTTTGACTCTGATTTTTCTTTTTCATTTTTTTTCTGGTGTGGTTAGTTGTTCACTGTGTTTCACAATCAATATTATGGAGCACACACATAATTTGTAGCGCACCAAACTAAGCTAAACATGTTACTGATAACTAAAATTCTAACAAAGCAGTGTACCATGATATAATGTTGCAAAACATTCAAACCAAGTATAAAACACTTCCAGTATGAAGAAACAACAGAATTTGCTGCAAAGATTTACAAAAATATAAGCATCACATAAATGGATCTGCAATGACTATTAATTTTTTATCACGTTTCCATTTCAATTGTAAATATTCACATAGGTGGTTACCAGCAGGAGAAATGTAAGCTATTTGATGTGTAAGTCTATTGCTTCTTAAAGATTGTGGTTTTCTAGCCCTGATGCTTGGCATAGATTTAAATGCTAAAGTGACTTTTCAGAACACAACTTCCCATCGTTGTTGGTGCACTCTGTTTTTCTGTTACTGCAAAATGTTAATTCACATGTTACCAATTACTGGATCTTTGACAAAACAAGTAGCAGCAAGAAGAAACCCCTGTGGTTTTTATGATAATAGTAAGTAGAAGTCAATTTAACATTTCATGCCAAGTGGATCAGGAATGCAGTAACTGGAGATGGATTTTATGGTATCACTGCAATATCTTGTCTGGCAATAGCTTATGTAATTTTCTATGTATTGTTGCTTAATATTCAGTTCCTTGCAGAAACTTTGCACCAAAACTCAAGGTAGAGATATTCTACAAATCATGGCAAATTTCACGGAGTTCAAAGCTCAGACTCAGAGGTTTTTGTCTTCAAAAAATGTCTTCCATGATTTCAAAACAATCCAGCTTTGCTGAGGAGCTAAATTTTAGCTTTTTGAAAGAGTGAACAGAGTTATTTTTAAAGCTATGAAAAGAAACATTAACTTTTCCAAATTTTTGAGGATTACATTATGGCTTTTACAGCTAATGTCAGTGGCAGAGTGGGGCCAAGCATTTGGGAACCGGGGGCTGGAAATTGTGAATTAGGTGCACGTATATGCATGCATACTCGAAGGGAATGTACTAACCAGACTTCCGAAATAAATTTTGATCTTTCTTCCTTCTGAACAAAGACTTTCCATTACAAATAAAATAAACACTAGGGGATTGGAGAACTCATTTCAGCATATATGCATATATATACACATCACATATATATATATATATATGCACGCTTTTTATCTCATTTGCAACAGGGCGATCGAACATCTAATTTGTCTTCTAATTAGGCCTTTTTTATGGTTAAATCCTCAACACTGTAAACAGGAATGAATAAACCCTTTGCTTGGATGCACACAAACATTGTCATCGACGATTTTGCCTCAGTTCCTCTTTCCTCCCGTCACAGCTGATGGCTCCACCCGCTGAAGGATGGACCAGGCTGCCCTGGGGCTGCTGGCTAACGGGGTGTCCCCAGCCCAACCGCCCACAAGGAACGTAAGGCTCTTAAGCAGATTTAGCATACCTACCAGATCCCGAAAAAGTGCAAAAGAGAGGACAGAAAACAATCTGAAGGGCTTTTCTTCGTGATTTTGGTACTATATCACTCTCTCCTGTTTATGTGCAAGTCACAGTAGATGGTATTTTTAGGCCTTTCTATGTTACATGGGTACAAAAATTGCTGACAGAAACTGCCAACATGCTCCACTAATAACTATAATGCTGTTTCACTGGCATAAATGTCTTCTACATCAATGCAGACCATCTACTTTAGGGGCTACACTGACATTTAAAGCAATGGAAACTTCTCTGATATGACCTTAGATTAATGGATCAAATTCTAAGGGGATATGTAAAAAGAAGTGGGGTTATGTTAAAAGCTGACAAGAGTCTAACCGGAGCCAACATATGCATCGAGAAGGTGTGGATATGCAGATTTGGAACTACACATTTAGACTCAATTCTTCTTTCAAGTAACATTTTCCTGACAACAGAAAACAAATACGTCACATCTGCCACAAATGTGCTGTATGTAACAGCAGCTCCTACAGCATCAATATTATATTTACTTAGTGATTCATCCCCTTCCTCTGTATGTTTATCTAACTACCCTAACCACATCCAGTTACCAATTACTAGCTAGAAATGGCCTTACAAAACCATGTTCAAGGGACTCTAAACAGTCGAACACAGACTGAGGCTTTGGTGTCACCACTCATCGCCAAACATCTGCAGAGAGAATAAATCAATCGGCACTTTCCTAGAATAAAACACCAGCAAGCAACCTAACTATTTGCAATTGAATCTCCATCTCCTCTAACCAATAAAAAGCTTTCAGATGACTTCAGAAGACTCTTGATTATGCCTTTAAAATGGAGGAAGCAACAGGTCTTCATATAGTTGTTGCATATTGAAACTGTGAAACAGTTTTTCAGAAGCCATTCAGTGATTTCAGATAACAGTACAGGTAAAATCAACAAGCGATTTGCCAGGTCTGCCATTTCAACCCATGAAAGTCAAATTTGTTTTTCTTCTGATTTGGGTATCACCACCAGTTACCTGGATTCTCAGAATCGAATTCTGTTCTCTTCAGCTTGTGTCAGTGAAATTCAGAACAGACTCTGGTCCTGCAACAGGGAATTGTACACACTATTAGATTATGCCTTAACTAGAATATAATTC
Source organism: Fulmarus glacialis (assembly GCF_000690835.1). NCBI lineage: Eukaryota > Metazoa > Chordata > Aves > Procellariiformes > Procellariidae > Fulmarus > Fulmarus glacialis. The sequence goes on along the minus strand of NW_009191034.1, from coordinate 4,711 downwards.
TGCTCCTTTAGTTCTGTGCATTTTACAGGAATAAGACAAATCAGAAACATTTTTCAGTAATGTAAGCAAGTGTACACACTCCTTGTCCTCTCCAAATGAGCAATTTGCTCCAAATGAGCAAATTTCCACAATTCTTATTATGATGTAATTATTCGTGGTTTTGTAAGTTCTTTGTGGCAAGAGACAAATGCCAAATCCAACTGCCATGGACCAGACTGTCACTCTCATCTCTCTCCCTCATCCTCTTTAATCTCCCCCAGGAGTTTGGTCTCCCAACATTTTCAGATGAGGGGCAGAGTCCGAGGCAGAAGAGCTTCCATGTATGAATGGAGTTGCATAGGACTTCACTCTTTTGGAAATTTCCTTTTTAAAGTATTCCCAACGCACCTGTAGGCCTACATAATACTCTTTTCACTTGAAAGATAAATTATGAAGCCCTAAAAACTCTCAGCTGCTAAAATTCAGAGCCCAAACCACACACCTTCCTCCTTCAGTCTCTCACTTTTCCACAGGACATTCCACCAACAGCAGATGACATTTCTCTGAATGAGAAACAGAGGTGGCTACCTTCAAAAGCTAATTTTAACTCCACAAGAACAATCTCCCGATGCTCCCTCTGCAGTCACTGGCTACCTTCCTTTCTACTCCCCTCTCTCTTGGGACTACAGAGGGGGTTAGTCCTACCGGGCTGCGGGAGCATCCCAGGAGTTAACCCCCAGGAGCACCTAGACCCTCTGGCTCACCCACCTCTCCCTTCTGTACGGCTGTGCTGGCTGGTATCTCACGGCACTTGAGCTAATGCATCTGTCCTCAAAAAAACAGCAGTGAAGGGATAGGAGTAGCACAGCAAGTGGTCCTGGACTGCAAAGTAGCTTCGATATGCTTCTGCCTTTATGTTTTCACATGCTTTTCCTGGGGACTGACTGAGAGTCTAGGAAGGCTAAACTAGAGTTAAAAACCACTGTGATCCTGTGTTTAATTATGTGATAAATAAATGTGGATAAGGGTTTGATGCTAATATGTATTTTTTATAGGTGTTGTAATACAGCTACTGTCTCATATAGCTGTAATGAACAAATGTGAAGAAAACTTCCATGACTCAACTGATCATCCTCAAGTCTTCACAGTTTGTGAAGGCATACCTGGCTCTCCACATCTCTCTTCACGTGGGGATTCAGAAAACCTCGAATCATCCAAAATAAGAAGCTAAACAGTATGGGAGCAGCCCTTCATCTGATATACCCTCAGTGGAACTTACATTTACTTACGTTAGCTGAGGATCTGGCTCCCAACTTCTCCCGCATTTAGTCTCACATCTTCAGACTAGTTCATTTAACTCCTTGTGTTCTCTTGTATCTTCCAGCAACTAAAATAAGCTTTTTAACATTTCATACCAATTCCAGATACTATGCTCAGCTTACCTGCCAAGGCTCAGCTGTTCCTTTTGTATAGATGGAAATGCATCAAGTGGGCAAAGAAAATCACTTTTTTGTCAAATTTGTTTTGAATCAATTAAATCTATTTTAGAATGATGTAAGCCCTGAAAAATGCTGTGGACTGTCTGAGTCTGTTAGCACTTTTAAGTAAACAAACAAAACCTGCTTTAATTTAGACAAATTTCCAGACCACAATTGTCAGAACACCACTAAAAGCTCTTGGGTATTAAAAAACAAAATCTAAATAAGAAACAGAAGCTACATAAGGAGGAGGGCTCTGTGGGAACCTTCCTGCCTTTGGTCTGACAATCCAAAAAGTGTGTTCTGGTTTCCCCCAGCATCCGGTGCACTCCAGCAAGTTTCTAAATAAAGTTGAGTAAAAACTTCACTCAAAGCTTTAGTGTTCCTTAAATGGCACGTCTCATCTCTGCTGGCAGAGCTGCAGCTCATATTAAAGTAAGCAACCACATTAACATTTTTCCTAAATGCTACTCTATATATTCTACATGCTCAGCTCAGCTCAAAAGTCGCTAAAATAAGCACTTAAAATAACAACTTCAAACACTCACACAAGGCTGCATCCATTCAGAAGAGCTATTTTTTCTTACCTCACTCGATTTCCCTTCAGTGTTCATTAAACAAAGGATGCTCCATGCCATGACAAGAGAGAAAGGCTAGATTTCATCTTGAGGACTAATGTAAGTCAATTAGAATCTACTGGCTCCTAATTACAGGATTTGTTATTTATCCCAGGCTGCCTTCCAGTACAAAAAAATGGTGACTGATGCCTTCTCTTCATGATAAACATTCACTTAGATACATGTGGAGGTTGAAAAGCAATGACGATTAAGTGTTTCTTTTTCCTTCACTCTGAGCAAGCAATGTTCGGCTTTCATGAGAATGTTTAATCCCCTTTTAAGCCTAAGTAAAAGCAACCGGTAATATATATAGCATATTCTGGTTGTGTACACAGATTCTTTCTATTGGAAAACCTGTAAAATAATATAAGCCAATGCATTAGCTGCAAAAGGTATTTTAAAAAAATTCTGCAAATTAGACCACATAAAATGAAATTGCTATACATCACTAGCATTTTAGAGATAATGTATCTTAGGAAGTCTAACACTTAATTATGGAAAATGAAATAAGCATGAAAATTGTAATTGAACAGCAGTCCCTCTGATACATTCAGAGTAGAGTACTAAAAAATCTTATGAATCCAGGGAAATGATATATGGGTCAACTTAAAAAAAACCCAGAAACAATGGGAAGCCCAAATCTACTTTAAATACATATTCAAGCATTTGCATCAGCAATTCCTTCTTCAGCAAGCTGAGCACCCAGCATTTTCACTACCATCAACACCTCTTTGAAGTTCAGACCTCCTCAAATGTATTCTCCTGCTAAAATCTTATGAATCCAGGGAAATGATATATGGGTCAACTTAAAAAAAACCCAGAAACAATGGGAAGCCCAAATCTACTTTAAATACATATTCAAGCATTTGCATCAGCAATTCCTTCTTCAGCAAGCTGAGCACCCAGCATTTTCACTACCATCAACACCTCTTTGAAGTTCAGACCTCCTCAAATGTATTCTCCTGCTTTACATGACTGTCAGCACTTTTTTTCTTTCCTTCCCCATTATCACCTGCACCACAGAGAGCACAAAAATTCACATAAAATCCCACAGGAAATGCAAAAGAACTATATAAAGCTGCAAAGTGTCTTCTGTCCCTCATCTTCAGCTCTTTACAAGTTTCTCAAACTCTTCGGAGCAGAGAGTTCTGGTTACACCATGGAAGGAGGGAAGACATGAACTGAAACCATCAACAACCTCCACCATGAATGCCCCAACCCAGCCTGAATGGTGTAGCAAGCTGCTAACTTCATACACGCGCTATACTGGGAACCTCTGTGTGGCTGCATCAGTGCCTACACCACCTGTCCAGATCGGGGGTTTTGTTCAATAGTTTCATTATCAGTAACAAATGCCCCCCACTCCCCTCATTCTGGCTGGTCCAGAATTAATGAGCATTTTAGGAGCGTGCAAATCAGATCTGAGATCCTATTTTTTTAAAGGGATTCTTTACAAGTGCAGAGACCCCCCACCCAAACTTAGCATGACCCTTTTCTATCCCTGGAGTGTCTGCGTTGCCCTTGAGTGCTACGTTTGCCCTGAGAGAGCAGCCCTGCCCGCTCCTCCCTGGGCTCTCACTGGGTTCAGCACAGACCTTCATCTCCCTGCCACAGGGTTCGGGACAGCAGGTGAGACTCTGGAACATCCCAGGAGGAAAGCCAAAGCTACCCAAGGCAGCGGCTCCACCTGCGTTGAGCTTCTTGATACAAGGGAGCACAGTATCAAAGACAGTCCTATCTGCTTTAAGTGTAAAAGGAAAAAAAAAAAGATTATTTTAAATTAGTATAGCTCAGTGAATCTTAATTATTTTTTAATAACATATACAACTTATTTACCTACAAATTTTCTCCTGCCTATGCTGAATACTTACATTCACCAACATATTAGTCATTGCTTAATTATCGCTACGAAGCCTTATTAATATGTATGGATAAAGAGCTCTCTGGCGGGAATGCATTTTAATGAAGTCGCTGAAAGGCAACTCGCAGTAATTTCTAGAAGGTTATGCCATGACTAACAATAGCAAACTGACTGAAGCAGCCTACGGACAGGATAAGCTATGGAAGGAAAAAAAATCAAAATTCATTTTAGTATTTTAATGATAAACTTAATTAGAAAGTGTTTAGGCATTCTGACTGAGCAGTTACAGCTTTGAACGGCTTACAACTATTCTTGAGAGGAATGGCATCACTCAAAACGTCGCCTGCAAGTGCCCAGCAGTGTTGCCTGTAGGACATGCAATACGCTGCATGAGAGGACGTTGAAAAGGAGACATTTTGTGGCCATCCTGTATTTAATGGCGAGCGAAGCACCAGCGCGTTATTTTTGAGGCTACAGTCGGGTCTGCAATTCTATATTGCCCAACAACATGTAATTTACAAATCAAACACATATGCTGCGTATGTAATTGCACTTATTTCCTAGAGCAGCAATTCGCTTTGCTGTGTTATTTTTGTAACCTTTGCCCTTCCCGGGCGAAGTTCCCGTTTCCGCAGTGTTACCCAGGCCTTCCTTGAGGGCACAGGCCCTCATGCCGGGGCACCCGGCGGGGACTGAGGCGGCGGGAGAACTGGTCCGAGAGGGGACCCAGGGCGGTGGGTGGCAGCACCTGAGCCGGGGCACCGCCGAGGGACACC
>NW_009191033.1:0-27322 GCF_000690835.1 Fulmarus glacialis | reverse complement strand
GGGGGTGCCCTGGGCCTGCTTTGCGGGAGTGGGGTCTCGAACCGCGCAACTGTTGGGGGCAGTTCAACTTGAAAAGACGGGGGGTTTAACATTATTTTACTTTTACAGGGTGCTTTTCTTCCTCGGGGTATCGAATTAACAGCGATGGAAAGCCAGCAAAATTTCAGCCGCCTCCAAAGCCCGTCATTATTGACAAGCAGAAACAGAGAGAGGAGAGGAGGTAGGGTGTCCTGGTGCTTGTCACAGTGGGCCTGTGTTCAGGTCTGCTGTCAGCTGGTAATTGTGTGAGCACCTCTTTAAAGCTCCATGGCATTATTACACAAAAAGCATTTGTAAAGTTCTAACAAAGACCATTTATGTTGACATGTGTTTAAAACACCTTAAAATACTGTGTTCTGGAGTTCCTGAAAGCAGTGAAACATGAAAAAAATGTATAGCAGTAAACACTTTTGCAAATTTGGGGTTCGTGTGGGAGGTTCTCTCTGTTAAAGACGTGCATCTCTTCAGTATGCCACAAGGTGAGAGGGACATGGGTCCTGTGTCTGCTTTGCCGTAGACCTTGAGATCAACTATGAGCACATTCATTGCTGTTTGTGAAATGGAGCTGATGTCAGCAGCGGTAACCTTCATGAGATGTCTCTTGTTCTGAGTATTTTTGCTGTCACCTCAACCTGTTTGCATTGCTTTAAATGACACAGTGGTTAAAACTGCGGTGCTGTGTCTGGAAGGAGAGTGATAGTACTGTATTGTTCATGTCTCTCCCCCCCCTTTTTGTGGTATGTTTGCGGTCTGCCCCGCCCCCCCCAAAAAAAAAAAAAAGCCCATAGCATGTAGGCAGCCTAGGAATGGGAAAGGTATTAAAAATCAGACTATAAAAATTTCCACTCTGTCTTCAGATCTGTTAATGGAAATATCTTTAAGAAGTGAAGAGTCTGCATGGCTCTTCTAAGAAATGCAGTGTGTGATGCGGCAGCTGGGCAGAACAGGGAGCTACATTTAAATAACATTTTATTCTCCTGAGATTGTGCAACTTTGAAGATGATGAGTAGGCTTGATGTTGTTTATTGTCTGTTTGGCTGCCTGTAGGCAGCAGCGCCAACCAGAACCTCTGTGCTGCCATACACATTGCCCCGTGCTCCCCTCCGCAGCGCCCGTAAGGTTTGTAAGGCAGGTTTGCATTTGTCCTCCTTTTCTGTGTTGGGCATTTCTCTACTGGCCAGATCCAGGACTTTTAAGACACATCTCTACTAGTGAATTAAATGTGTCCAGCTTCATCCTCTAGCTCTGAGGCCAAGTGGTCTTACCATCCAAACCAGAGCTACCACATCCAAATGGTCTCTTGGAAATGGTCCTCAGCCCAGGCCAATACCGTGTCGGGAAGTGTGCCTTCAACTCGGCAGTCAGACAGTTGAGTTCCGGGGCATGAGGAAATTCCTTGGCATGGTTTAATTTATTGGAGCAGAAAATAGTTTTAAGAGTCCCTTTAAGCTTCTCTAACACAAAAGAACATTTACGTGGTGTCTCCTCTAGGCTCTGTTTGGCTGTTTGTAAAAACTGGTAATAGATTGTTCCATATCTATTACTATAAAGTCATCAAATAGTAAGTGTTCTGTCACATGGATTACAATTAAACCATGAAATATACTGTTCCTAAGCTGTGACAGCAGTAACTGAACTGTCCTCTTTCAGTCAGCTCCTCTGAGACCAGCATTTATTGTTGTTTTTTGAAAAAAGTTGTTTGAAAGAACAAAGCAAAAAAAACCCCAACAGCAACAAAACGCCACAAAAAACCTCTTGGATAACAGCAAAAAAAAACTGGTAACTTCATGAACTGCAATTCATGTCTGTGAAAAGGGAACTGGTATTGGTGGTTAACAGGTGGTAATTTTTAATTTTTAGGGCAAATACTTGGACTTCTTTAGTACTTTGTATGCAAATGCTTTTGTTTTATACTTACAAAAGTTTGGATTTTCTTGTAGGTTCTTGAGCCCTGAATTTATACCTCCCAGAGGGAGAACAGATCCTCTTAAATTCTATATAGAAAGAAAGGATATGATACAGAGACGAAAAGTCTTCAACATCCCAGAGTTCTATGTTGGTCAGTAACAGCACTAGAACTTTCATAATTTCATCAATGTTTTTTGTGGGGTGGGATGGTAAAAAGCGTGGTTGCATGTTGTAGAATATCGTAGAACATCACAGCATCAGGTATGTTAGATCAACTAGTATGTGTTTCTATACATACTACTTTGTATTTTAATTTCATATTTACATCCCGTTTCCATTAAAATTCCATACTAATGTGTTTCATATGTGTTTTTTAAATTCTGGCACTTTAGCGTAGGGTTTACCAGTAAAGCTCAAGAAAGGAAAATACATTAGATTATTTGTATTCAGTTTGCGTAATGAAGAGTAAAAGATACAGGTGAAGGTTTGAAGGTGAAGAAGCTTCATAGTTAACCTGCAGAATGAATCACTTTAACATGTATTAATTCAGGGCATGTTAGAAATTTATTGTTTCTGGTAGTTTTCATGGAAAATAAAACATTTTCAGAATGGACCTAAATGCATGCACTTTGTCTGACTCTCTTCCCACATTTTGGTACATATTTACTTGAACAATCTATTTATTTTAACTATTTATTTTTTTTGGCAGGCAGTGTACTTGCCGTTACTACTGCAGATCCATATGCCAATGAGAAAGCCAACCGGTTTGTAGGCATCTGCATTCAAAGAGGAGGAAAAGGACTTGGAGCTACCTTTGTCCTTCGGAATGTTATAGAAGACCAAGGTGGGTTTTTAACTGTGGTAATTATGCTAGAAACGGTAAGCAAAAAATGTTGAAGTTGTGTGTGAAGGGATATCTGGTGTAGAAATGTAGTCTGTGGAGAGGATGACAATAGACTAAAAAGAAATGGTGAGTCTGCCTACTAGGGGATACTGCAGGTTTAAAACTGTATACAACTGAGATGTTGATGTGCTATATATTTGAAGGCATGGAACTGCTTAGTAATTTTTTGTCTATATACCTAGTGATTTTTAGATCTATATTCTGAGGAGACTGAATGTGATCCACTGGGGTTGTGCTTATATTTGAGCCTGGGCAGTCTACTACTAGCCATGTAAATACTAGCCCGGTTTGAGCATTGTGTATTTGCATGAACTGGGGCCAAATGCGTGAGCTGTTTAACAAGCAACAGATGAGCAGAGTTTTGTAATAGGTTCATATTCTGGTTTATGACAAAATGGGAGGAGATGCAAATACTGATGTTCTGAGAGCAAATATGAAAGGGATGGGTGTCTCTATATATGCTACACATACAATGGGATAGATAGTAACAGCCATTGTAACCAAATGGGAGTAACATTTAAAGCCCAAGCTCGTCTTCTTTAAATTCAAGCCATTCAATGTCTCTTAAGCCATTCTGTTATCAGACTTGACTTAGAAATCTGCATTTGCCTGTGCAGACACAACGCACGTGTACAATCACATGTGCACACATCACTGCGTATTGTAGTTCTCTGATAAGTAAAAAGCAGTTCTTGAGTAACACAGGCATGTGTAACACTGAAGAAATACTGATTTGGTGTTAGTGTTTTTAATGGATTTGGTTCATTAAACCAGACTTTCTCTCTCTAAGGTGTTGAAATATGTTATGACCTATACAGTCCTCGAATCCAGGCGATCGAGGTTCTGAAGCTAGAAAAGAGGCTGGATGACAACCTGATGTACCTGCGAGATGCCCTCCCTGAATATAGTACTTTTGATATGAACATGAAACCTGTGTCTCGTTTAGAACATGAAGAAATTCCTGTAAACAAGGTAGGAGCCGCATGTTTCAGAGGGAAAGTGGAGGATAATTTAGGTAACTAACTTTCATATCTGACATCCTGGAAGGCCGTTAAACAGCTCTCCATTGCTGTGACAAAAGTATACAAAATAAGGCAAGTCTTTATGCTATTTCTATAGTGAAAGAATGTTGAGAATGTAAATATCTACCATCCTCAGTAGTTAATTTTGAAAACATGCAAGGAGTAGTGGCCTCCATGTGCCTCTATATAACACTGTGCAGAGAGGAAAGCTTTTCTTACAGAAACCTTCATGTCGTTACTGAGTTGGGAGTGGTAGGTGTCAGGAAAGAAGGTAGGATTGGAAGAGTCAGCTAAAATCCGCGTCTCGGAGAAGATCCAGAAACCAGCAGACCCTGTCAAAGAGTGACTTACAGGGATCATTCCTCCCTTTCCCTATCATGCTACTTTTCCTCAATAAGGAATAGGAGTAGAACTACAAAAGATGAGTTAACGTCACTTTATGGGTTAGTTTAAGGACCATGTAATAAATCAAGACTGGTAATTAAAAAGTTTTACAAGATACTATGACAACAGTCATGTGGATGCAAAAAATTCCTTTTCTCCTAACAGTGTAAAGTAGTAGTTCCTTAACATACTGACAAATTGGTCTGTCTTCTCTTACTTTCCTTCTGTTAGAGCAGCAGTTGTCTCACCTTTTGCTAAGCTCACAATCAAGATTCTGGTTTCTTCATACCTTTTGAATTTTTTTTTTTTTTTTAATCTTTCACCCTAGCTGCAGGTACGAATGAAACCTAAACCATGGTCAAAACGGTGGGAAAGGCCAAAATACAATATCAAAGGAATAAAGTTTGAGCTACCTGAAAAAAAAATGAAAGAAGCACAGAAATGGAGCCAGCCATGGCTAGAGTTTGATATGCTGCGAGAATACGATACTTCAAAAATAGAGGACAAAATTTGGAAAGAAGTGAGTGAAGAGCTCAAAAAATAATAATGTTTTTTGCAGTCTAGGAATTACTGAGAAAATTAATATTTACTTTGAATTTACTATATGGATTATCACTTGTCAAGTTTTATATATATATACATAAGCAAAATACACAATAAAGTTAACTTTTCCAGAAAATTTTGACGTGTGCAAACTTTTGTGGTTGAACACTAACTTTCTATTCCTGAAAACAGCCACTCCTCTTTTCTGAGGAGTGTAATGCTATGTTCACGCCTTCTCCGGAAATGAGAAGCCTCCCTTTTTTAAATTACAGTTAACAAGAGGGGTTTGCATCACCCATTTAAGTCAGTTGTGTCGTCATTTCCAAATACTTCTGTTACTTCTCTCTTTATAGACTAGGTAGTTGTAGAACTGTTGACTCATAACTTCAAATGGGCTATAGCAGGGAAATAGACATGTCTGATCATCCATATACTCTGAGAGTTAAGTGCTGTTCCGTTTTCCCATTTTAAAAAAAAAAAATCTATTTCTGATCATAGTATCAAATCATTTAGGTTGGAAAAGACCTTGAAGATCATCGAGTCCAACTGTTAACCCAACACTGCCAAGTCCACCACTAAACCATGTCCCTAAGTGCCTCATCTACACGCCTTTTAAATACTTCCAGGGATGGCGACTCAACCACCCCCCTGGGCAGCCTGTTCCAAGGCTTGACCACTCTTTCAGTGAAGAAGTTTTTCCTAATGTCCAGTCTAAACCTCCCTTGGTGCCACTAGAGGCCATTTCCTCTCGTCCTATCGCTAGTTACTTGGGAGAAGAGACCAACCCCCACCTCGCTACAACCTCCTTTCAGGTAGTTGTAGAGCGCGATGAGGTCTCCCCTCAGCCTCCTCTTCTCCAGGCTAAACAACCCCAGTTCCCTCAGCTGCTCCTCATAAGACTTGTTCTCTAGACCCTTCACCAGCTTCGTTGCCCTTCTCTGGACACGCAGTTACAGAGCAGTAATACCGATCTGCCAACAGAGCAGCAAATACAAATGCTCCGAAATCAGTTTTGAAGAACTGAGCCAGTTTGTTTAAGCCAAGTGATGTGAATTAGTGTAAGGTTCATGATGATGTGCTCATAAAGCATCAGAGTAGCTTCTCAATATTGGGACAGCTGGTTTCATAAAACTGTATTTGCATAGTAGAAGCACACAGGGGCTCTGAGCTCAAGTGTTAACTGCCTTCCCACACTTACAAGTAATCTTTCCGCCAGAAAGAAACATCTACAGAGCTAAATTGTGATAGAACATCTATTATATGTTCATAATAGCACAAGGCTGTTGCTTCAGGGGAGACCTTTAGCTGGGAAGAGTCAAAGGAGAACACGAGAAAAGCAATGAGATCATGAGCATGTGGTGATTGCTGGTCAGCTATTCCTTCTTTGTTGGCATTCTGAGAGGAAAAGCAATGGAAATTGTCTATTATTAGAATGCAGGATTTGCAACATAACTCCTGAAGGTAATAAAGACTAATGGTGTCTGAGTTTTTTTCATACTTCTATTAACTTTCTTGTCACATGCTAAAAAAGTGAACTGTAGAAGTCATTAGCACAGCAAAATATTTTTACTTTATTTTCAAAATAAAACAATTATTTTAAAAGTCATCTTTTGTCTGTAATACTGATCAAAGCTATTTACAATTAAAATATTTTACAAAAATATATTTTTAACTTAAAAAAATAAAAAGGAAATCACATGGATTAAATCTGCAAGAGTTAAATTCTAGTCCCAGAAGATTTTGGAGAAATAGAGTCACAAGTAAACATACAGTCTGTGATGCACTACAGTTTATACAATAAAGCATCTTTGTTATTCTATAACACTATTTGTTGCAAACATACAAAGTTATAAAACGTTAGAAATCTAATTAAGGGTATGATGAAGTAAGGTTCAGTAGATCTTACTGGGAAGCAAAAGGAAGACCAGAAAGTAACTGAAGTTGTTCTTGTGCTTCTCATCATCAAGGTGTCTGTTTTTACAAGCCTGATAAAGCAAGATGTGTGACAACACTGTATCACTCAAGTACAAAAGTACGCACATCAGACACTATCTTCACAACATGTCTGCTCTTCCCCAGACGTCCCCCTGTGCAGCTCTTTACCTCACTGAACCCACATTTACCATCAATAAACATTCATCAAACCCCTTACCTGCACACCGACTTCTCATTTCTGCTCGAGGGTCAGAACCCCTGCAACATTATGAGTTCTTTTTCACTAGGGATGGCTTAAAAATAACCCTACCAAAATCACTGTGGACCTCAAGTTAAAAGAGCTCCACGACTGCTGAGTCAGGGTGGTATTTAGCAATGTAACACTGAAAATAGCTTGTAAAGTTGGCTACGCAGTAGCAGCGATAAACCTTACAGGCACTCACTCTCTTTCCAGGAATCCTTCCAAAAAGGATAAAGCAATAAAGCGTTGTCATACGTTTTAGGATGCCTGAACCATCGTTTTTTACTTCGACAACCGTAACTTCCAAAAAGACTCCTTAACCTAGGAGTCGATGGCAGTAGAAGACATTTGGAAAAAAAAAATCCTCAAGTATTTAACAATAAGACAGAGATTACCACTACATCTTTGAGTAAAAGGGTTCACTAATTAAATTTCATATTAGAACTGATTTAGCACTAATACCAGACTTGTCTCAGTAATATAAATGTTCCTTCAGAAATTGCCTATTTCCCAATCATGGATTTAAGGTGTTCAAGTTTGTACTCTTCAATGAAGTCTTCAACAATATGCAGAGCTTTGACTTTCACCAGCAGGAGAAGAACTTCTTTTGTTTCATCACTATTTAAAAAAAAAGAAGAAAAATTTTATATAGCAGCATTTTTATGTACCCGACTTTTAAGTACACTTTATGTTTATTAATTTTAAAAAGTGTCAGATCTCTCTCCTTGGCCACTTGTCATCAGGTGACCTTGGCTACACTGAACACTAACAGTACCCAACATCTAGTGCCTCAAACTATCACATTAAACTAGAACTGCAGAAGCGCTCCTTTGCATTATGGACTCCATCTTTTATCTATATATGCAACGAGAAATCCTTGAAAGTCTCAAATATGTGAGACTTAAGGAACTTAAGAAATATTTAACACAAAGTATATGAGGAAGTGCTTGGATTCCAAGGAAATCCTTATCTACTACCTGTGGCTATTCTTGTGTAGCGTACGGGCACACTGCAGCAAGTGCTGGCAGAACTTCTGTAACTCAGGCAGAGTTGATCCACTTTTAAGATCTTGGAACCATCTTTCTGGGAGGCACGCAACCACCTGTTCGCACAAAAAATATTTGGAAAAAGTTTAAAAAGAAAATATAACCAAGTGACATCACTTCTGACAGGGACTTTTTGGCAGGTTCAGTCATTATTAGTAGTGTGGGTTTTTTCTTTGAAACCAAGATTGATTATCCCTAGAAGTAGTTATTCTTAAGAACCTGTGGACCAATATTTAATCTAAAATGCTTTTATGCACCAAGGTCATAAAAAAATTAAATTTTAAAAAAAAATTTAAATGTTGTTCAAATTTTACAGTTTTTTAATATTCTGTCTTCAGTTTTGACCCCTCTTCATGAAAAAAAGCTTTTAGCCTACACCCTCTTCCAACGTACATGTTATCTTTTACCTTATTACACTTTTCTATATTATCCGGCCCTGGTGGTGTGTTTAAGAGGTTCAGAAGAAGGTAACGATTCAGCAACTTGCTCAGTCCCAAATCACGGACCGTATCTTCTTGTACAATCCCATCCCAAAGAAGAACATTGGAGAGCAGCTGCAGTAATGAAGAAAAAGAATATGCATATGTGGTGGCTAAAGGTGTGCTAAAACACAATATTAAAAGTTTTATGTTTTAAAAAGAATATAATATTATGTCCATCCAATTTAAGTACTCAAACCCCAGGATTCACTCTCTCCAAATTTACTGTCAGTTAGCCACTAATAAGCTGCATATAGTAAATAATCTTATCAACTAGCATAATTAATTTTAAACGTGCATATGAACTGTATCCTAGTATGCGTATATATGACCTCCCAAGGTAGGGAAGAGCATTTTACCCTTCTAATAGGTTAACAATTTGCTAAGGCCCAAGTACAGAAGACGACTTATTCTTTTCACAGAAGAGCTAGCAGTCAAATCTGAAAGCAGGAAAGAGTATTCAAGACGCTCCCCGTACCAGAAATACAGACCAAGAACAAGTGGCATCCAAGTCTAAGCAAGCCGTCAGAGAATCCAAGACAGATGTAAAAAAAGTTACTGCATCTGCTCAGGATAAGACTACATGCAGTCCCTCGTAACACGAGGGAGGCTGGTAGCCACAGTTCATAGCGGCATTTTTTTGGTAGTCGATCTCGGCATTATTACATACCGAGAATTTTCTTCTGTTGCCCCTGTCACTATAAATCCTTATAATTGTTGTCATTTTTGAGTCTGATGTAAGAACATGACTATTTTTTCCCTTAACTCAGAATAGGTTAATTTTAAGGTAACTGTTAACCTCAAGGTAATTTACCCTCAGACACAGCATGCTATCTTTGCAGTCACCAGTCAAAAAGCACCTACAAAGCCCACCACCTTTGCACATTTCTCTGGAGTATCTGATGGGACACTTCCATCCAACTGCATGAGCGACTAAAACATAGGTCAAAGAAAAAGCAGTGCTTGCACTGGCCAGCATTAATCAGCAAAGTACACAGCATAGTAACAAGAAGCATGTTTAAGCCCTGAAGCTACGCGCTGCATCTACACTAGGCAAGTTAGGCAATACCAGGGTACAAACACTGAACTTCCATCATCTGTACTCTTGCATTAGGAGAGTTCCTGGCTCACTTCTCACCCAAGCCTCCATTCAATTTCTGGGCATGGTTTAGAGGCCACTCCTACTAAGCATTGTGAAGACAGCAACCCATATTGAAAGACAAGGTTTAACAGCATCAACTGGGGGGCTGCACAATGGCAGTGGGTCTCAGAGAGCAGTCTCAAGCACAGATGAGTTACACTAGCCTAAGTATTAAGTAGGTCCCAAGAGTTTAACACAGATGAGTTGCAGTAGTTTACCCTGGGGTGACTGAACTCATGCCTCCGCTCCAGAAAAAATGATGTAACAACTATTCAACATATATACAGAGCAAGAACACTTTAAACTACTCTCCATTATCACCCCTTCAAAGATGACCATTGTGACAGTGAAGATAGAAATCAAAAGCTAAAAGAAGAATACTTCAATCTGCAGGAGAAAGCACCTGGGTCTGACTTCCACAAAAACAACAGGAAGCATATGCAGGGCTAGGCATTGTGAATACCAGGGGAACTGGAATATTGTCTGGGATTTTAATGGGGTTTTATGCATCTAAATCTCACCTTTAGTAAGAATCCAAATCTACCCTAGAGGAAACACATCTTAAGTAGGAACTGAATCACAGGCATTCAGAAATTCCCAACTCAGCACCCCAAAAGTAAAACTATACTGATGTGCTTACATGAATACGCGGTGATTATATTCTACAATAAGGGCTAGCATAACTAACGCCATTTTATAAGGCAAATGGCCATTCTCTGTGATTGAGCTGGTCACATATTAGCCCCCTTCCCCCTCATTATCAGGCCCCGAAAGTCCAGTGCACCAAGTAGACGAATCAAACAGATTTCTTCTTCCCCTCTCTGTCAGCCTCAAGATTCCTGGGTGCCAGGCTGACTACTCCCCTCCTTACCAGCCTTGTAGGTCCCAGGCACGCAGCCCAGTGGTGGTGATGACCCCATCACAGAACAGGGAAGCATAACAGCACACAGACCACTGTCTATAAAATCAAGCAGTTACAAGTACTAAGGGGAACTTGCACCAGAACTGCTGCTGGACAGGTGGCCAGGGATGCTTCCACCGTTCTCTGCTTCCTCCAAGGATTGGGTGACTCATTCTTTGATGTGTTTCTAGTCTAGATTATGACTGTTATATCATTGATACTGCAAGCCAAATATTCAGATTTGACCCAATCTGCAAAGGGTCCAGGTGATTAGGAACCATAAGCTAAGCTGTGCTGTAAGTTCTGTGCTACGCTACTTCTAAAATTGTGCTACACCAATTCTGATTATAAAAATCCTGTGCTACTCTGATCATAAGATTCTGTTAAAAAAAAGTAAAGCTTTAATTGTACCTACAACTTAGTGCCATCATCATTCTGCCCAGGACCCCCAAAAGAACCTGTCTGTACCCATAGTGTTGGGTAACAACCTGTTAGCAGGGTGGCAATGACTAATTAATATAAGGCCAACAGGCCTGGCTGACCCACTCAAGGAAAAAAAAAAAAATGAACCAGCAGAAACAGATGGTCAGATCAGTCTCCTGCAGAAGATGTACCAGTTGGGTAAACAGAAATAAAGTGTTCATTTATAGTTCATTCTTAAATCATCACATGCAGGTTGCACAGAGAACACATCCTTCACTGAGAAAAATGGTAATCCATCCTAATAAAAATGGATTAAACTCCCAGGACTCAGACTTGCCTGAAGATATATTTCCTGACTGAAAAATACTTTTTCACTAAAGTGAATTTCAAAGAAAAAAACTGGTATATTTTCTCTACCTTAATAGCTGACCAAAACCGTCTTTCTTGAAATTTCGAACACGGTGATGATTTGTCTTCCACAGTGCTGGTCATGGAAAGAAGAAAAAAGGTAAAATAAAGATTTATTTTTTGTCTGCTTTTAAAAGAAGATAAACAGACAATTGATCTCTTGGATACTGATGAATGTTAATTCTGGCATTCTTTCAGCAGTGACAGTGACAATCAGAATAAAGGTCTAGGGAAACAGCTGTCAATTTGAACCCATTATAATACAACTACTATGAAATAAGTTCCAATAAAATTAGCAACTGGAAGCACCAATTCAGATCAAAACAGCATTACTTAGAACCAAACATCCTACACTAGCTTTAGCAAAGCTTCTCTCCTAGCTGTATCTTAACCCCACATCTCCCAGACTCCCACTCATTCCCATCTTTGAAATAATGCCCAGTAATAAGCATCAACAATATAAAGCCTATTTTAGGAATGACAGGAAGAATCAGGGGACACACACATGACACCAAACCACCTAAACTAACACTAACAGATGTAAGTTGCTATGCTAAAACCAGACTGTGGACCTTGTATACTGGAAAGCTTTTGGTTACAGGAGCAAAAAAGCATTAAGAGTTACTCTTACTAGAAAGGGTTCATAAACAGGAATAAGGCTTCATAACCTTTCCTCTAACAAAACAGTAGAAGGCATGTTTATTCCATTAGCTGTTAATGGATGTCTACAATATTTCATCTACATCTATGGGGAAGAGGGGTACAGGAATTTAAAAAAAAGAAGTTTAAAAAAGTCCCAGAGTCGGCTTACCTCTTAGGATACAGAGGAATAAAGACATCTTCCTCTACAGATTTCTTCATTCTTAGGACAACCATGTTCATCAAATCCTATTTAAAAAGAATTATTAATGTGTCCTCACAGGAAAGACTTCATCTTCCATTTATAACAACTTTAATGGTTGTTTTGTTCATCTCGAAGTGCAATATGCTAATTAGAGCTAAGTACAGTTGCCACTTGTATATAACACATACTGAGACCATGAATATATTAAAAACAGTAGACAAATCACAGCTGTAATTACCTATAGGGTTAATCTAGAGGATTTTTTTTTTTTTAAGATGAAGTTATTTCCTTAAGTGAGGTCTTTTTTTGCACGTTAATTTGCAAGGCAGCTGGAAAACTGTACAGATGAACAACAAAATAAGTTATGCACATAGGATCTCCATAAAAAGCTGTGAAATTCTATGTAAAAAAAAAAATCACCATAGCTAGGATAGCATGCGTATTTAGGCAACATGGTTTTAGGTGCCACAGATTGCCACCTACCTTTTTTTTAAAGCCTTTTATTTACTTATTTAAAGTTCTGGTTTACTTTACTTTGTGTACAAACGGTATCTTGGCTAAGGTCAGTTGTACCACTTGACTTCAAGGCATGGTTTCAAATCAGCAACCTTTGGAAGGCTCAGTTGGAAGGCATAAATATTTTCTTAAAAATATTTCTTTTCATACTCAGGGCCTAAACATCCATCCCATTTCACCCATTTTATACTAGATAAACCTCCAGATTTACATCAGAATAAAACCAGAATCAGGCTGAAGAAGGGCATGCTAGAGTGACTATGTGTATAAAAGTAATTATTAAAAGATTGCTAAGATTATGAAGTAGTCTTTCTCCTAGCCAATTAATTAACCTTTAGGGATTTTCAAGTTTTAAAATTCTAGATCTACTTTATAAATAAAAGAGTTGACCACTGGAGCATTATTAGCATTTAAAGCTCAAATTTTGACAGATAATTACATGCAAATCTAAATTCTAACCATTGTTATTGCGGTGAAGCAAGGTTAGATCTACGATCAGATTCTTTCTAGGTACAAGCAAAATTTTTCTAGGAACAGGAGCTAATTTCTGCCTCAAGAGTGTCCCATCTCCCATCATCTTCAATAACGAGAGCATCAGAGAGCTGGAAGTTTAACTGTTAATCTTCTTAATGTAAAGTGACAAAACAAATAAGTAATCAGAACTGAACAACTTCAGGACAATGTCCTAAGCGTCCATAGGAGCATGCACAGAAAGCACGCACAGTGGATTAAGTTCTCCCTTCCCCAATATCACAGGAGCTTTTACCTCTTTTGCTTGACTGCATTTGTTTTTGGAAACGACTTGTTTTTCAAAGATGTTACTGCAAAGCTGTACGAGGTTCTTTGTCTGAGAAGCAGATAAAGGATCCCACACACTCTTTACAAATGCTGAAAAAAACCCAGGCATTTATTTCATTCACAGTATGCAAGTAGTTATCCGCTCTAGTTTTAAGGCATTACAATATAACAGAAGTAAACATACAAAAAGCTAAGCCTCTCACAATGGTCTTCAAAAGAGGCTACCTTAGCCTCACTCTGTGGAACTACGTAATCACTACATCTTGGAGCACCATTATATAACTAACATTATTTGATAGCTATCGCTTTTATTTAAGGTTTGATTGCCCAGGTGCAGCAAACATTTTCAAGACAATCTTACTATACCTGTAATTTTTGGAAGAACAGTTTTTTCAATCACTCTAGGCAAAACTTCTTGATCAGGATCATCAGCCCTTTTTGATTCAGATACGTTTTTGGCATCACTGAATTCTTCCACAGCTCTGAACCAGGGCATGTCTTCCAACTCTGTAAAATTCTGCTGAAAGATTATTCCTGTTAGTTGTTCAGCTGGTCAGGATTAAAAGAAAAGCTCCATCCAATGATACCACAGATTCCCACTTAATTTCAGATCCACCCTCATCACTGAACAGGCCAAAACAGCAAATCAGGAAAACTAGATTTAAAGCTAGAATTCAAAGGGTGGGATTGTTAAAACATCTTCAAAGAACTTAGGAGAAGAAATCTTTTTACAAGGGGTGTTGCAAAAGGGGCTGGAGGTAAGGGGAATGGAGAAAGTTAAGAAGATTCCAACCACACACTTGAATTTCTGAGACCAGCAGAGTACCTTTCTATTAATTTCTAATGCACTGTGCTATGTATAGAAAAAAACTAATTTTTCATAATAATACATAATACACAAACACACATACCATTTTTGAAGAAAAAGTCAGCTGATGCACCTACCTCAAGAGGATTCCAATTTATTAACTGAACTCTGATCAATGGATTTAATAGCTTAGGCAGGCAGAAGCTGATATAAGCATCACAGTAAGAGTCAGGAAACTTCTCTTTCCATTCCTGGAATTTCAACAGGATTTTTCTGATGTCACAAAAATCTGCATGTACATCTTCAAAGACTTTCCTACTATCCTCTAAAACGTTATCTATGAATGATATTCATTGGGAATAAAAAGAAACAATCACAGAACTTATTGAGGCATAAGCTGAAGAGTTTATGCATCTATAGGACATAAGAAATACCTATCTATATGATAGCTGCATTTGTCATTTATCTTTGACACACCTGACACTGAATCAGGTTTTACAACTGGCTCCCTGGAAAACTCAGTTTCAGAAAAAAATACTGTCAGAAGGCCAAAAAAGGCAAGTCTCTTCATGATCTATTCCACCGTTTTATACAACCACTATGTTTCAAACTTTATACCACAGTGATAAAATTTCAGACATGAAAACCCTTCTGCTGTTATCTGGAGAAAAGGTATTATGCCTTTCCCTTCATCCATTCATTCACGATAATTAAAGCACCAACCTTTAATTCACTCTATCTTCAGAAAACAAACTGATTATACAAAACACATTGTAGTACGGCATTGAGTACTGTCAGATCAGCTTTGGCATAACCTTCTAGTTGCAACAGTCACGTGTAATGCCACTACCACGTAACTCAGACCAAAAGAAATCTACAACCATATACCTATTCTTCTCAAGTCATTAGTCAGAACTGTCCGAATGCATTTCTCTTCTACACTGTGTAACTAAGGACATGTAATTCAAATGAAGTATTTCTTCACCTTTCTTAAAAAAAATCATTAAAAAATATCAGAAAGAGATTTTGTTCTAGGTCATCACAATAAGACTGCCACCAACCTTTGCTCTTCTGGAACTCGGTCACCTCTGCCGGAGCCAGCTCATCATCACTCGACATGCCTTCATGGTGATCAGCTTCTCCTGAACACTCTCTCACTTGCCGTCTGCAAGTCCTGTATTTCGTAATGAACTCAGATGAGTTATCCTTCCCTTGTATGCAGAAGGAAGCTTAATGAAAAATAATCTGACTTCAAAAAATCTACTAAAAGCAAGTTGTGAGAGCAACAGCCTATGGAAGCGCAGTCAGGGACCAATAGTAATTATGTAACCATAAGGACACAGAAACCGTGGAAGAAGGAGAGGCTTTGGGAAGTGACATAAAAGAGGTTAGAGCAATGTCTCTGATCTCCCCTATGAATCGTGTAATAACCTTCACTTCACCTCATTCCCGCTGATGAGGCTAGTAACTCATCCCACCTGGAACACTAAACATTTAGCACTGGACACTGTCTCTGACAGGTTTAGTGTACAGGAAACTATTGAGCTCTCAGTCTGACATCTCAGTTCTGGATCACCTGTTCAACAACCCACAAAAAAATTGTGATAGCACCCAAGTGCCAGTTGGGCTCAAAAAACTATTGCCATGACACCGAGAATCATAACGGGCTGCAAAATCAATAGCTTGCATCTCTGCCACAGGAAAATTATATATGATATGAAAATGATATGTATAAATAATTTCATACAGTTATTTACATCAACTAGCATAAAGGTTAACTGCTTCAAGTGGAATTTCTTATTGTATCATTTTTCATCCACTAAAATGCCGAAGTTCTTGCCACTTCAAAGTACAATTATGAGGTGAGGCATCAATGCAACCGAGAAAGTTTCAAAGCTCCCAGTAACTTTGGGGAAAAAAAAAAAAAATCAGTAGCCGTCTCTAACGGCTAATATATATACGGCTAATATCTAAAATACAGTATCTGGCCTACACTGGTAGCAGGGGAGGGGCTAGATACAGCTTTGCTTCACTCACCGCCACCACCACACCCAGCAGCAACAATACTGCCTGACTTTTTTTGTTATTTATACAATAATACAAAAATATATTTCTGTATAGGGTCGTAATTTTATTTATTACAACAGGACAGAAAAAGCTTCTGTCATATAGTTTTGTAAATAGGCCCACTTAAGACTTGTTAATTTAAAATAACAAGATCTATTAGCATTCCGTTTCAAATCAACATGAAGAGAATGACATCAACAAACAGATGGTTTCCAAGTACTTTGAATTTTGGAAAGCAAACACGTATTTTTTTGTATAATCTCATTTAGTAATCCTACGGGTTTACATTTATCACTGCATAAATGACAGAAAGCCAGTGTACAGTACATCTATCAAAGTTAAGTGTACATATACATAATACCTACCTTCGATGTTCACACATTTCCAGAAGCTGTGTCTTCTCATCACCTTCCAATCCACCATTAGTTGGTTTGTCATTCCCACCTATCAGAAGACAGAAACAGCCAAAACCAAAATGGTTTTTAAAGTTCCTATTTTCTCAAACAGGAAATACAGATTGTCCTTCTATTGTTCTTCATTTGGAAAATAGCCAAAGAAAAATCAAACCTCCTAACCAAAACTCTAATAGTCTCCAGAGTTACACACAGTAAATATTACTTGTTAACTACTTATAGTCAGATGTGGTTGTTCCCTTATAGCAGTTGATGAAAAGGTGAGTTTGATGACATTCCAATTAACGCTCATTGCTTCCCAATCCTGGAAGAGGAAGTTAGTGGCTTCCACAGTAGGTCCTTAGCAGTGTGAAAGGCAAGCACAGGGACCTACCCTCGTCCTGTATGTCAAAAATGAAACCATGTAATAAATTAGAATAACTTTTGAGGTTCGGTTCCAACACTGTAATGGAAGTTAAATCCCTGATCAATGCAAATCATTGCATTTAGATTTCAAGACTAGTCAGCTCCCCACTGTCTCCTGTTATCTGAGTGGTCACTGACTGTGTGACCCCAATTACCCCTACTCTGATTCTTGAGTCCAACACAAAAGTAGAAACCAGAAATATTTTCTAGTCGGGCCATTCATTTGTATCACTATTAGCTGGCTGATATGTGCATAACATGCCAAAAAGAAAAAAGTGTACTACTACTGAAGTGTTATCATAGAAGAAAAAAACAGCCTTTCCACTATATTAAATACAACTAGGAACATAAAAAGCAATTAAAAGCGCTGCTAAATATCCAATTACAGTCTCATTTGTAATGAGCTGGAAGTAAAATCATTTTAATGGCAACTGTTATGGCACTACCTTTTTCTTCTTAACACCTGCTGTCAGTCTACTACACCATTTTACAAAATCATACAGGCTGCTAGCTTCCTCTAATCAGCAGTTTATCCTGTGTAGTGAGAAGACTGAACCCATATGATTAGTAGTTACCAGAAACTGGTGCATCTGGCCTCCATCCATTCCCACCAGCTCCAAGCATATTGTTCTTAGTTTTGCCTTAGTTTTAAAGGGTTTAGTTTTGGAGGTCTGGGTTGCGGGTGGGTTTTTTTTTTTTGGCGTGTTTGTGGGTTTTGGGGGGTTTTTGTTCGGGGGTTTTTTTTGTTGGTTTTTTTTTTTTTTTAAACAGCAGCAGCTATAGATTCACACAGCATATGAACAATACATGGGTGTGGAAAGAAAATATGAGATGAGAAAATTGTAATAATTTTTCCTACAGCGACTGAAAAACAACGTTGTGTTTTAGATAAAACCCTTACACAAAATGGCTTCTTTCTTCATGTTCTTCCCTTCACATAAGTGTCACCTCCTAGTTGGAAATCTCCATTCTGAGCACACACATAGCCTTAAAAACACCCTCATGTAAAAGTGATGTTGCCAAGTAAACACACTGCTTTTTCATATATTCACGGAATTGCATAATAAACAAGCTTTCTCCAACTTAAGACCTACTAAAAAACTGACTCAGTTTTTCTTTTTAAATATTGATGGGAAATTGCTGAGTTGAATAACTAAAAATTGACAAAGTACTTGGTCACATTATGTTCACTATTAAACCAGAGAAAAACAGTATCATGAGCTTTACTGAGGTAAGGATTTCAACTGAGGTATAGTAAAGCACACCTACTGACAATGGGAAGGGGAAAGGAGATCAAAGGTGAAAATTAAAAACTTCATGCAAAAAGTAACTGCATATTTCTGCTCAGAGAGTGAATGTTTCACTAAGAAAATAACTTCTAACTTCATACTAACTTGTCAGATGCCGAATATAAGCAGATTCATTTTTCAGCTCATCTTGCCTTCGTTTCAGTACTCTCATGGCTCGTTGCTGAAGAAGTACATGTACAGCCAATTCTAGATCATTAATGTATTTCAGCTGAAATACAGTAAACAGTAATCAGGTTTTCAATTCATTAAATCCCAAAAGAATGAACAAAAAACAGTTTCCGTGAGTCTTCTGTATAGCCGTGAAATTAGAACCAAAGTATCATAGATTGAAAAGTAAGTTCCTGGTCATCAGAGTTTTTCTGGGTTTTTTGTAAGGCTGAAAAACACAAACTAAATGCCAGTTGCTCATCACAGGACTAGCTAAGACTTCATACAAAAGGGCTCAACAGGACACTATTGGTGCACTTAGTTTGCTTTCAGTTTGCTTTTGAGCCACTAGCCGCTAAAGAAAATGTATTCATTAACTAACATTTGTTCTCTTTTAAAGTTACGTAAAAAAATTCACAATTGCAATGCAATTAAGTAACATAAATTACATTTGATAGCCCTATCTATAGAGAGTAACAGCAGTTTACTTTCACTGAGGCCAAACTTGAGGCTGTTGCTCCCCTTCTCCCAATCTTCACCTTTTTAAATACACAAGGTTTGTAGTTCAGCAGCTGGTAATGTAGACAAATCTTTACAGAGCTCTGCTAACTCAATCCCAACTCGAACCTAACACGAAATCCTCACTACCTCTGTTATGTATCCCTGAGTAAAGACATTCTGAGAGATCTAAAAATGAATTTAAGCCCCACCTCTCATTCCATTTCAGTGCACTCTGGTTACTAGACCTGCAGAAAACTCCTTCCAATAACATTTTGTTTTCATCCAACAGAATCTAGGTGAGATCACAGCTCAAGTCAGTATACCTGTACTAGCTTGATCATCCCTTCAGGTGAGGGTTGATTTGTTTTCCCTGTAATTTGTTTCCTGTTACATTAAAATTTCTGATAGAACTGATTTTTAACCGAGCGCTGTCCCTCCTCATTTCCAGACAAAAGCCCCTCATATTTTGTTGACAGAATGCACCTTTACCATCCAAACAAAAAAAAAAAAAAAGAAGAGGAAAATACACATACTTTTTCATTCAAACAATTTATCAAGTTTTCTACATATGTTTTCATGGCCCTGTAGAATTTGTAATTCATAGGTGCATCCGACGACTTCTCTAACTCCTGGACAGTCATCTTTGAACTTTCAATGTCCTCTATGTATTTTTCATACTCTCTCTGGTGGGCACGGTGCACATCCTGTAATGATGTTATCCTAAAAGAGAGAAATCCAGACAAGTAAAACTATTGCCAAGTTAACAATTGATACATTCCAAAACATTTTTCCCATTATAATTACATACAAAATCTTTGCCTGTGCTAATAATAGTACTTGCATTTGAGCTAAGAAACATTGAAGATTTATCCACGCCAACATTTGCAGAAGCATGGGGTATGGACAAGCATCATGCTTTGGAGACTCAAAACACCACTGACATTTTACCTAGATTCCTCAATACACCACGCTTCCCAAACACATAAAAAGCTTAATTTTGTGATATCGCATTAAATGGATTCTACCCAACATAATCTGGGGAAAACTACAGCTCATGTTAGCATGTCCATACTGGTTTAATATAAGTTGCATGGATAGCTGTACCTATAAGCATTCACCATCTGCTCACAAACCAGCTGGGACTCTTGCTGCTAGTAGGTGATAAAACTCAGGAACCTATCTCTACAGTTGTCACTAACTATTAGATAGGTAGCACAGGAATGTTTATGTATATTACATTTCTGCTTCCTTTTTTTCTCCCTTCCCTCCTTACACCCCAACTGACTGCTCAGCTTGAGCAAGCCTGTAACAGAACCAAGAAACAGACCACAACTTACTTCACTTCCCTGAAGAAGGGAACACTTTTTAATGAAAATAATTAACTAAGCTGTTGTTCTCTACTGTGCTACAAAACTATAAAGTCCACATCAAACAGGTTCCCCCTCCCCTTCTTGCTATTTTCCAAATAGGTTTCCCACTCTTGATAGCCTTATTCTCCTTTTTCTCATTTGATTCTGTACCTAAATTCCTACTTCATTTAACTTATTCCTTTCAGGTGATTATGGCAAAGAAAGCATAAAATTCCACAAAAATAATCAGTCCAATTTAGTTGCAATTCTTTAAAGAAGCAGGTGAATGATGGTTGTACACAGCAAAGCATATACAGAGAGAGCTCGATGCAAGTCTGTAGCACATATTTATGTTTCAGCTGTATAGCATTACTTGTCTAAACTTATCTGAACAGCTGCTTCCCGGTGCTCTGAGATATGACAGGGGATGGCTTACCTTAGGATGCCTGACCCCAGCTGTCCTCCTCACACATGTTCTTGGAGGTTCCCACCTCCATCCCAGGACACTTCAGCTGCCCATACAGCAGCTGAACTGCTAAAGAAAAGTCACAGCCTAGCACGTGACTAAAGAAAAAAAAAAATCAAGGCCGGTTCTAGTTTGCCTAAACAGGCTGTAGAGAATTTACTGCTGCTTTAGGAAATACGAAGCTATTTTTGCAGCTGGTATAAGAACCATCATAAGAGGGCTAGGATTGACAGCTCCATCTGCCCTGGTTGAAGTTTTGCTTGCTGGGCAAACATAACATTGAACCAATGCTCCTGTCAAAAACTACTAGCAAGCATAAAAAGATGCTGCCATTTAAATGAACCTTCTCTCTAAAGTTGTAGTTGATAAAACATTGAAAAGTCCAAATGCTCCCCTATAACAAGGCATTGCCAGGTAAAGTTAAAAATTTATAGTACTCTGCTGGACATCATAGCAGGCATATTACACATAAAATAACAACCCAAAATCCTCCAATACTCTGGAAAAAGAATAAGACTTCAAAGCTGTTATCTCTCATTCTGTGACAAAAACTCAGACAACCCAAAAGTTAAGTTCATAAGAGCAGGATTTACCTTTCAGTCAGTCGCTTCTTCACAATTTCCAAGTTCACAGGTGGTAGAGAAACAGACGGATCAAACATTGGTTTAGCTCGTTGAGATTTATGCAGGGTAGCATCATCATAAGCTTCCTACAAGAATTTTAAGCGTTAATTTTTAATACACCATTTAGACAAGTTTTCCCTCTGCAGCTCTGTAGATCAACATGACTTATCATTTGAATACACAAGGAATATGATATAAACATAGTATTTCATTCATCAAATTAAGTACAGAAAATGTTGTACAGCAAAGTACAACACAAAAGCAAGGGAAACAAAGCATAAAAAACTGCATATATATGTTGTATAAAAACATATAGTACGTAAACATTTAAGCAGCACAAAGTAACGCATAATTTAGGGTACACTTAAGTTGCTGTCTTGGTCTGGAAATATTAATAGCTTTCAATAATGCATAACGCTTCTACACTAACAGCTGAGACTTAGCTAGTATTAAGATTCTAAATAGAAAATGTAGAAATAAACTACAGACAAGCGGTGATGATAATATCTGATTTTTCATATCTTGCTTTTTTAAAACTATTTGAAAATATTTATGATAAATTATTTGCCATCTGTTAGTAATTTAATAATCTATTTTCTCATAGTAAACTTGCTGATTTCCTCCTCCCCAATAAATATGAATGCTACCTTCTCACAAAGCCAGCAGTCAAAAGACAGACTTCTTCATTCTGATGACTCAGCTTAACTGTAATTATAACTAAAGAAGGATTCCACTGAATTTTAGCTTATAGATTAGAAGACACTTTGCGTTCTAAAACAGTAGAAGTTTGTATATTAATATCTAGCCAAAACACAATCAGTTGAAGCAATCAAGTCCATGACTAACACAGTCTGCTAAAAATTGTTGCAGTTTCCTGAACAGCAGAAATTAAGAGTTTTCCAGAAACAACTAGAGTATGAGGACCTAAGAACACCAATCATACCGGATTTAAAATTCAGCAGCAGAAAGATGTAACTTTCTCCCAGTCCTCTAACTACTTCCATTTAACAGGCAGAAATTTCTACAATTGTCTATTCTGAAATAAAGAATTGGTTATTCAGATTTTCCTAGTCTGATCCAGAGTAGGTGACTCAAGACAGAAACAAAAACTTCCAGCTCATCAGAAGATACACCGGGGGGGGGGGGGGGGGGGGGGGGGGTGGGGTGGGGGGGGAGGTCCAATTATTTACCAGGAAAAAAAAGAGGGAGAATTCTACTGTGAAAAGAGAAACTGAAAAGAGCTCTCAGATTGTCACCCAACAGAAATTCAGCACAATAAAAGAATAATCTTTGCTTTGCGACTTTTTGACATTTGTAGTATTTGCATACTCTTGCCCTTGCCCAGCAGCAAGAAAAATGAGGGTTCAGAATTTTATTCTCTGCTTCTCACAGTCTTCCATCACATACAGGTAGACAACGATACCCTGCTTCTGAACAGCTAGACAGAGATTACAGATTTTCACTAGCATCTTCCCCTATTTCTAATTGCCTTTTCTCTTTAGAATTAGGGTGCAACTTCCTAAAAACCTCCCTAATGAGAGGGCAGGTAGGAGATGTGACAGTACTCCAGAACAAGCTCTCTTGCCAATGAACAAAAAGCATCTTCCAATGGTAGGAAAGGATGTGTCACCTGAGAGAGTTTAATGGCTTTCTTTATTTGCTGTTCTTCCCACTTAATTTGTGCTTCATCTTCACTTGATTCATCACTCACAGACACTGGAAGTGAAAACAATCATTAGTAGATGTAATTACATCCTTTATTTATTTTTCCCCTCCCTCTAAAGTAACAATGGTTTTCCAACCATTACTGAGAAGTGATACACACAAAAACCAGCGCATTAAAAAACTGTAGATGGAGGACTTCCAAACTGAAAGGCAAGGAAGGCTTGAAAATGGCTAGTGGGATTTGCAGAATTCACACCAATATTAATTTCCCCAACACACTGTTTCTCAGACAACTACTACTACAGTACGAGGAGCACAAACGTCTCATTTTTATGTCTCAAAGCAAAGCTGTGTATAGTACATATAAATAAGAGTATAAGTACAGTTGTACAGTTAGACTGTAAGTACAGTTAGACTGTAAGTACAGTTAGACTGTAAGTACAGTGACATTATAGACAGCAAATCCTTGAGTGCTCTAAAATGTATGCTGTACTGTAGATACAAAAATATCTCTTTAGCATTAATTAGAATTGCAGAATCAGCTCATAGTTACACATTCCTTATAACCCTTATTCAAATAACAAAGAAAACCAGTCTACAACTCTGGTAAACCAGTGCTTCATAAACAAAACTGTAAGCAGCTATAAGAGGGAAAAAAGCAACGGAAAAGCCACATATGCTTTGCATGCAATAGGTTTGTTTACTTCTGAAGGGCTGGGTTGTTGGGGGTTTTTTTCCCCTTTTCAAGAACAGCCATAACATCAACGCAGGGAGAGCACTGGGAAGACGGGACCAGAAGCAGGAGGCAGGATTTAGAAAACTTCAGTGGGACAGTTTGTCTTACACACCACAGCAACTTAATTCACATTAAATGCTGTGCCTCCTACAAGGCAATTTTTTGCAGTCAACAAGGCCAAAAATAATTTTTTAAGTGTTTCTCAAAGCATCCTGCACCACCGCATTAGTGAGACCTAAACCAGATTAACGTCCCATGTAAACAGCAAGCATCAGCTGTACAGCCTTTTGCCAAGACCCCTGAGGAGCAAAGCCTCGTGCTGCACTCACTCTACTGAGCAAGTCCCACATTCTTCTAGTCATCAGTAAAACAAAGCCACAACAACTGGGAGAAATGGCACAAACTCACCCATGTGTTCAGTCATCCTCTGCCTAAGAGTTCTCATTTTAGGAACAAAATCGAGATTCTTCATATCAGACTCATCTTCACTCTCTAAATCACTGCTTTCTCTTCTCCGAGAGACCTGATGGCTGTTTGAAACATCCAGTGGCAGATAATCAGCCCGTGTCCTGGCTAAGTGACGTTTCCTCCGAGCAGCATCAATACAAGCTGCACTGGGGATATTACCTGCATTGAAGAGAAAGAAAATCTAAGGAAAAGACTAAAAGCAACACCCTGTATCTCTCCTAATGTCAATAATGGCCACTGTTCAGGATCACTGTACAATTCTGAATATAGGACACAAGATATTTTTCTATTAAGCTTACCATGTTGAATATAAGGAGATGGAAAAGCACCCTTAAAAAGTGGCTCTCAATCTAAAAACAAAGTTCAGACTTTTTTCTTTTAAATAAATGGCCATTAGCCTGTCTTCCTTTTTTCCATCTCCCCAAAAGATAACTAAACTTACTGAGTTTACAAAGGAATCCAAAGTTTACAAATCAGACAGCACAAATGAGCTTAAATTTTAATCTCATGAAGGCAATTGTGCATCGTTAAACAGGATTTTTTTTGCCACCTTTCTTTCAAAACCAATGGTCATAATTTCTGATCCATTTCCAAAATTAACACAGAAATACAACAAATATCTGCAACCAAAAATACTGGGGAACTGTCACTATTCTTTCAGAAGGGTAGCCCTGACTTAGAACAAAGAAGATGCCTACACCTTACATGATTTAAGCCAAGTGGGATTCATCTCACCTATCTTGTTTCGTACTTCAAATAAAGAATGCTGTAAAATAACTTCCTTTAAAAACAAACAAACAAAAAAAACCCCAAACACCAGGAAACTAACCTGGTGATAAATCCTTCCACCTCTGTGGAGAGCTGGATTCATTTTCAGTGTCTGAGCTGTTGTAGTCCTCACTTAGTGAAGAATAACTTTCATCCTCCTTCTCCTCCTCTTCTTCACAAGTGCCTTTGGTGTTGCCAGCTCTAGGCTCCAACTGACAGATTTCTGTTTTAGGGGGGAAAAAAGTTAAGAGTCATGATTTCAGTTTCAGCTGCTGGAAGCTGATGCGCCATAACTGGTTACCAGTAACTATTTACACCTTGCTGCAGCAAAGACTGGTTGCTTATCTATCTCCACCTGTCCCCATCAAAACATGTCAAATCTTCCAACACTCCAAGATAGTCATTTACAAGCCAGTTCTTGTCTCGAATCAAAGCGTCTGTGATAGTCCTAAACTAGTATGTCCTTCTGAGACACAAAGCACATTTACATGCACAAAAGCCATGATATCAGCTCCCAGATCACAACTGATTAATACCCTGATAGCTCTCAGCATGTTTGGATTCATCACCCTTGACTTTATAAACTGTATTTAGAAAGCGCCTTTTTTTTTTTTTTAGCATTAACAATGAGGGAGTCCTTAAACTACAAAGGTTTATTATGTCTGTCTTGTCGCCGATTATCTTCGAGTTCTTTAAAAACATTGATTTCTCTTCATCTGCCACTACATCTTCAGTAAATCATCAGATTACTGAACAACAGAATGTGCCACCTTTTGTAAGAATATGAGATATACTTTTATAAGAAGTTACTAAGAAAATTTACCATCTCCTTTGAATCACAATCTCAGTCTAATTTATTTTTACGTAACAGTAGCAATTAGGCTGTCTCTGTGAATTGTCAAAAGGAGAATAGAGGGGAAGAGAACTTTTAGGCACACTTGTTTGTAAAACACACAAACCCCAAATATCCCAATAGGAAACTTACTATAGTTCAATGAGACTAGGAATACTACCAGAACAACCACAACTATTGACTGTCCTCAGTTAAAATATTCAAATGCTGTAACAGCACACAGTTTAATAACACAAAGTTTAAGGTTTACATGAAGTTTTATCAAACAAAATCCTACTAAGCTCACATCTTCTCTCAATGCAAATACTCAGATCAAACCGCAATTTGACAGCAATAAGCAGTGGATAGTTGCCACACAGTTTGAAAGATATGATGCTGAGGTATAAATTTATCAGAAGTTTATTAGCTCTGATGTACTACAGGGGTTCTGCATAACTAGGTCTTCTCAAGAACAGCCTACAAGTTCTGATACTGTTTTATTACGGAAAATCATTTCAGCACAAATAGATTAAACTTATAAACCTGTAAAGTAACATTATAAGTATAATCCTGGCTTCAATTAACAAGCAAAAAACATCTGACAGCAGTATTTGTACACAACTCTTCACTTACCGATTTTTTAATATATTTTCATATAAGTATTCCATAAAGTATTTAACTGAGAAAAGTACTTACTTTTGCTTTCTTCAATTTCCGTCTGCACAGGCAGTAGGCTTTCCTTCTTTTGAATTCTAAAGGTTACTTCATTGAAGGACGGTTTTTTAATTTTAAAAAATTGCTCATCACCTATCCAGATAAAACAAAATTATTCTGAGTAACATTAACAAAGAGAGCGGTATATCTGCATGTATATAAAGTACATGTAATCTCTATGTGTCCGCAGCATATTTTTTTAAATTCTGGCTGCATTAAGTCTAATTAGTTCTATGGCTTTATCACTCAAGATCCATCACCTCTTAATTTAAAACTGTGCAGCTCAGCCTCCTCAGTACAGCAACACCATATTGTCAAAATGTGTTTTCTGCGCAGTCTGTGTCCACCACAGGCTGACTCCTGTAAGCTGCCCTGACCTGTCCTGTGTCATCAGCCACAAAAGCAACAGCCCAGAACGGTCAATTAAACATTTAAGTTTCAGTTATTTAAGCTTGTTCACCATTAACTATGCTAGTCATGGAATCACATACTATCTTCTTGTTTCCTCTGGCTTTCTC
>NW_009191032.1:0-780 GCF_000690835.1 Fulmarus glacialis | reverse complement strand
CGAATTGCTCCTCCAGATGCCGTCAGCGAGGCAACCACAAAGGCCTACCATCCCCAGAGGCCTGTAAGTGGTTTCTGTACCCAAGATGTGCACACGCGCTGTATGATAGGCATAGCAGCAGCCGTGATTTCCATGGCACTTACGATACTGTTGTGCCATTTCGTCATCCATCACTGGAGCAAGAGAAAACAGTGAGTCTTTGGAAACCAGTGATTCTTTGACTTCCCCCCCACTGCTTCCTTCGATGGCTGCTCGTAGCCACGAAGCATTTCTAGTCAGGCTGCTGTGGAGTGGCGAGTTAGTGGCTGGCCAAAAAACTCTGCTGAGGTTTCTGCTGCTGTCAGATGCTTTGACTGGCCTCTTAATTCCTGGGCTGCCTTCTTGGGAGCCCGCTCTGACTGGAGCCAGTGTTAGCTCAAACTGGCCCTGCCTGGACAAGTGACGGGCACAGGCAAAGCAAGGTCAGAACGAGAAAGAGCGGGGAATGAGGTTGCCCCGGAAAGCCAGACGCGCACTAGCGCCCGCTCCTGAGCAGTGAGCCTGCCCGGAGGAGTCCCCCTGCTCAGCGGTCCCATGAGGCTCAGCTGGGCCACGGTGTGCCAGCAGCTCAGCCCGTGGTGGTGAGCCTTGCCAGCTCCGGGCCGTCTCTTAATTCCTGGGCCTCAGCAGCCTCCTCTCTCCACAGGCGCCTCTCTGCAGCCGAGGGAGCCCGGCGGGAAACCGGCGGCCACCCCTCGCACCCGGACAGCCGGACCAGCTGCCCCAGCATCCCTGAGAGCT
>NW_009191031.1:0-26497 GCF_000690835.1 Fulmarus glacialis | reverse complement strand
TTGGCATAATATAATTTCCAGACAGATTTTACCATCCCTGGCTAGGGCTTTTTTTGGTGAAAAAGGCAAGAACACAAAGATTCCACAGAATTGAGCTATCATATCTATAGCACATGGTAACACATTTATATTTGCTGATATTAACAAAAGCTGGATAAGAAGTTATGAAAAACTGTCTCATTTCTGTCAGCTGGATTGAAATTGTCAATTTTAGCCTATAATCTGGCCATAGGGGGGTTTAAAATGTTATATATGCTTAAAACATTTAAAACCAACGTAATTCTCATTCGTAATCTTCTGAATAAGAAATCATGTGTCAAAGTGATTCTTAAATATATGAAAAAAAAAAAAGAGAACCAAACTATTGTTAGGTCTACAAGCTTTTAAAAACTTTCTGCAGAAAACCTTGCAATTCAATTGTATTTTTAAAAAAAGTCCTTCTGTTACTGAGCATTTACACAGATATCTCAAAGGTATAAAAGAAAAAAGAACAGAGCTAACCAGTCATTTCATGTTATATACTTGCATCCCTGAAATGTTTCATTTAATGCAATTTCTTTCGAAAATAAGATTTTAAAATATCTTGCTTAAATATTAAAGTGTTTTTTAGTTTCCTCATATTTCAACACACTTGATTAGGTTTTATTAGAAGCTCTTCACCTGAGTGCTGTCACTGGGAAGACTGAGACAAAGTATAAAAGAGGCAAGGAAAAAAATCCATTATCTTATTTATTCAGTAAGGAGTAAGTAACACTATAATACATCAGTGTTTTCTTATGTTGTGATTAAATTTGATTTTAAATATATGCAATAAAACTAGCTATTTTCCAAAATTAATATACTTAAAATATAGTAATACAATCCAAAACAAAACCATAACTATAAATTTGTTCTACAGATTTGGGTAATTTTATGACAATTTCTTTTTTTTCAGTCAAAAAAAGTCTACCTCCTTTAGAGCTTCCTGACTCTTTCAGTATTCCTTTTTTTAGTGAGGCTCAAATTCACTGGGCTGAATAATGATAAGGCAGAAATAAGGGGCTGATCTCATTCTGGCAGTCAATGAAAGTTCTGGTCTAAGTCAATATAAACAGAAAAATGTTTTAAAGAATCAGTTGAGTCATAAAATTTGTGCTACGAATGGTTTAGTTCCTGGTTGAAAAGGAACAAAAGGAAAAAAACCAACTTTTGTTAGTGCATCAAAAGGGCCTCTAGGACATAGCAAGGTCTCATTCCAGTTAGCGTCCTAAAAATTCACATACTTATGCCGATATGCTACTATGCTATAAATAGATGCTTTTCTGAAATTTATTTTTTTACATTTTTATTGGCAGCATTTTAAATAAAATACCTTTTCATTAAAGAAAAAAAAACAACAGGCTTCACGTTGAAACTGTTTGAGCAGAGAGTTTGTGTGATCTTCATCCTGGGGGATTTTCAAGATGCACCTGGACCCCCAGAAATCTTGTCTGACTCCATAGTTCACCTTGCTTTGAGCAGGAGGTTGGACTGGAGACCTCCTGAAGTTTCTTCCTGCCTGAATCATTCTATTAGATGATTTTTCAATTCTTAGATAACTAAAATGATTACTACTTAATTATGAGCTATTAATTGTTTTTTTTTTTTCTGATATAAATAGGTAAAAATTACTCATTTGGCTTTCAGAACTATCTTTGAATAAATTAAGTTCAGGAAAAACACTGTTGGATTATATAAAAATTTCAAAACGTGGATTTTTTTAGGAAATGCACTTTCTCCGAATAGATTATAGGCAACATAAGATTAGATTAACCCTTGGCTTAATCTACAAATACTCTATTAATGAAATTGATGTAATGGAAAAGGACTTTGAAAGTTTCTGAAGAGAAGAAAAGTGTTTTCTTTTCACATAACTGAAATGCATTATGGAGGAATGGCTGGGAAATTAGAATTCGTTTACTATTCCAAATCCAGAAAAAACCTACTGTTCTTTATATTTCTTTCTCACAAAATGAATTGTTGATCACTTGTGTTTCATAAGATTGATTTCTGATCTGCAGACCACAAGAGTTTTGGACATTCACTCCACATTTTATGAGTTTTATTATTTTTATATTTCACACTGTTTTGTGATTTCAGTAGAAGTTTATAGTGATACATTTTGACACCTGAAATATTAGAAACACCTTAATAATGACTGGAGCATTCTTTTTCTTTTTCAGGTGATGTGTCTTATTTGTGTTTTAGAACAGTATTTCATTACCACAGTTTTTCAACTAATATTAAATAGATATTGTTTCTAACAAGCAAAATAATAATTTTATTCTGCAGTTAATAATGTGGTATCATGGTAGGTCAGTAGTAATAACACATATTAATGCTATAAAATATATAGTATTATCATAGACTATTTTTTGAAGAAACTCAATTTTGAAGGAAAATGTTTTTACTGTGTCATTTCCAGGATAAAATTTATCAAATTTTGAACCAACTTTATCAAAAGCGCTTTCTCCAACAAAGTCTATTCTTGATACAAATTCTCAGCCACAATTCATCTCTGGTCTGTATGTGACCAATACAAGTGGGCATACTTGGGTCATGACTTCTGAAAAGGTGAAAAGGGAAAGAAGATGCTACTGCAGGACTTCCTGACCTGACTAACCTCTGTGGCAGAAGCATGTACCCATATGCGGATTCACCCTCTGTAACTGTAAAGGCTAGACCACCCTGATTTAAATCTCTGCAAGTATAAGAAATGGTTTTAGACAGAGCAGATATTCTAAAGGTATACTAAGGAAAAAAATACACAAAAGTTTAGACAAATCTTAGACTGGGCCATATAAGCAACTAGGCAAAAAGCAAGCAGTAACCTCATGAAATTCTACTCACTTACACAAAACAGAGATAGTCTGAAAAGTAAATCTCAAAATTAGCATTTTGTTTAGCTCCGACCAAAAAAAAAGGCTCAGCAATGCTAATCTAAATAAAAGTTAAGCAACAAGACAAAATGCCAAAACCATGTGCAAGAGGTAAGAAATGATCACTGAAAAAAACCACCAACAATGTGCATTTAATATCCACAATTTCAGCTCAATAGATGTAGGAAAACAGGGCTTCAGATCACCTAACACAGGAAATAGTATTCACTTTTCAAGTAATTTGTGAAAATTCTGGTAGACATTACATAAACACTTGGGACGGAACAAAATCGTGCCAGATTTAAATCTGTTTAAGCAAATATTTAGTCTGTTCTTGTGGCTTATATAATTGAAATGTTAAACTTGCAGAACCTGAAGGACAACATATAATTGCTATTTCTTGCTGAAAATAGTACGGTGAATAAATCAGCTCAAGGTTTGAGTGATTTTATTCTCCCCAGGGTAGATGAAGCTGTGTTCACACATTAAGGGAAAGCTTGCAGGTTATTTCATCTGTCTTTTCTGATCTGTTATGTCTCTGATATAAAATTCATAATGAACAAAATGTGGAAAAAAAAATCCTTTTGATTAGCTATTTATTTCCCTGAATTGATGCATTCTCACTAACCATGTAATCATTGATTAAATTAAACAAAAGCTACCAGGTGAAGAGATGATTTAGTTATAAATACCTTAAAAGAGGTATCTTTTAAAAACCATAAATTGCAATTACTGGCTAATTTCTGAAATGTGTTAAGGATGGTGTCTTAGTTTCTAATTTAAATTAATTCCCAATGTAATTATAAACTAACTAAAAGCTGTGTCCAGCTATTCTTTTAGAAGTGCTGTTGGGATGGGCAAGAAAACCAGGACGATTATGTTTCTGCTGGTTTTACACTATGTTGCTACCTATTGTCTTTAAATTATGTTTTTATTTCCTCATATACATGTGGTGGTCAGCTTCAGGACTCATATTTTATATTTATAATATGTATATGTAATATGTATTTATATAATTTAACTCATATTTAATGTGTCTGGATGTCTATTTATTCTCTTCTGATGTAATGAACCAAAAAAACCAAAATGTAGACACTTCAGACAAGGGCAAGAAGAGGATTTAAAGCTGAAGTCTTAAAATGCTATTTCCAACTCCAGCATGGAGCACATACCAATAAAAATTGTGGAAGGACTAACATGAAGCCAGGAGGAGAGGATGAATGTCTCTATGTCAGAAATAATTTCTGCAGCAGTGCAGAGGGGGTTATCTGGGCAAGGGACATTCAGCTTCTAGTTTGCTAGCTTAGCTCTTTTTATTCTATCTTCCCACCTTTTAATGTTTTTTTTTTTAACTTAATGAACTTGTGTAATAAAAATTGTAACATCCGTAAAGCAATAACAATACACACACACACACACACACACATATATGTAAGGGGCTTATATTAAAAAAAAGTTGCAGAACCCTGATGGAAGGCTGTTTATTTTAAAGTGTTCACACAAAACCTTGAGAAGCCATTAGCATTAGACAGGTAGTTGAGTTATAGAACCAATCTGACCTTTTCAGGGATTTGCCAGTATTTATTGGCACTCCAAATGACATTTATATTGTTAAATGAAAAGCTAAATGCCTGATGCTGCCAATGGAGTAGTTATGAGGACAACACCTGATCACAGAATACTATAAATTACTTGGCCATAGCTAAACTGCAGAATTCGAGATCTCCTGATGATCACACTAAAAACCTGTTCAGTCTCTACAGTTAATTCATAGAAATTCTTTGCTGAAAATACCTTTGTCCAACTAATTATTAAAATAATTTGTTCAATATTATTTAATCTGCAATGATTCTTCTGCAAAGCCTTAATGAGAAAATCACCAATGCAACAAATACCATTAGTCTACAAATCTGTAATCTCAAATTTATAAGATGTTTCTGTTTTGTAATCTTAATAATTTTATCTTTTATTTTTACATTCTATTACCTACAATTAATACACTTGATACATTTATTTTAAATAACATGTTAAGCTTTGTAAATTTATAATCTTTATTATTAGATTTATAATCTAAGCCTACAGTTTTTAAGGTTACAATGCTAAAGTCCACAAGGTTCCTGACTGCACATCTTATGTACATCTATGTTAGTGCATGATCACTTTCAGCATCCCCATGGCTTGACATTAGCTGGCAGAGGACCGACTCAGACTGCTGCACGCCAGTATGTAACAAAGGGAACTCCAAAGTTCCCCTCTTCCACAAGGCAGTGATATTTTTAAAAGAACTTCAATTGGAAGTTTATTAGCTCAATATCGCTACCTTTGAAATGGAAACAATTCTTGAATTAATGTTATTAAAATAAGAGGGAAACTATTCTGAAAAGTGCACCACTTGCACGTGCCAGGAATGGAAACCTCTTTAAAATTTTCACAACAGCAATACAGAAAATTTCGGTGTGTCGTCTAATTTGTCCATCATCCCTCTTAAACTGAAGTACAGCCCAGCAACATCAATTCCTCTCACATTTTGCATCATTACACATTAAGAAGCTTTTTTTCCCTAAGGATGCATTTTTATTTAACTATAGTTTAAAAAAATGAAGTGACTGCGTTTGTTGTGGGACTAGAATTTGGAGTTTGAAAATGATAGTCAAAGAGAGGAAAGATTTGTATAATGGAAAGACAATCCACATTAACAACAAATTCATTATTCATATAGGTGCACTGATTAGCTAACACTATTTCTTTCCTAGATCATGGGGGTTTTTTTGATTACTAGAAAATAATTCATTGCCATGAGAATCAGATATGTTTCTCCTCTCAGAGCATGAAAGAAAACAATTTTTATATGTTATTGTAGAAAAACCCTAAGCTAAAGCAGTTTTACATCAGCTAAAAGATATTTTAGTCAATTATATTTCTCACTTTCATTTTCTGTGTTTCTCCATTTCCTCAAGGTCTCCAAATGGCAATTCCATTAATGGAAGTATACCTGTCCTTGTATTATTTCCAGGAAGAACCAGACTTCTCAAGTGAATATCTGTTCCATGCAATTTCAAACCCATACTTGTTTAGATTCAGAAAGTTCACAGGTCAGAGTAATAGAATTCTATAATTAGACAAAAGCAGAAGTTTAGCCAGGCACTGGCAATCAGACCCAGTAAAAATGATGGCCCAGAAACTTTGTCCATTTCTTCCCAATTTAAAAACTAGCCTAATAAAAGTTATTATCTCTCCCTAAAAGAAAAATAAAACAAAATGTGCTGAGCTGATGCTATGGCTTCAGCAATAGAAGCTATCCTGTCTA
Source organism: Fulmarus glacialis (assembly GCF_000690835.1). Taxonomy (NCBI): domain Eukaryota; kingdom Metazoa; phylum Chordata; class Aves; order Procellariiformes; family Procellariidae; genus Fulmarus; species Fulmarus glacialis. The sequence continues at coordinate 20,293 of NW_009191031.1, read as the reverse complement.
AAAGACTGGATAAGCCCTTCATCAATTAATTCATTTCAACCAGAAAAAAGGCAGTCTTCCACCCACAATATCTGAGGTTTTTTTCCAATTTTTCCCAAATGCTAGCACATTAAGATGAAATACTTACCATGCTAGAATTGGGAAGAAAAAAAAAAAAAAAAATTATGTTTTTCCTTTGTCCCAGAAGATGAAAAAGAAATACAGCTGATACCTATGCACATATTTGCTACCAGCTAACTGGTCTCATCAAGGAATAATATGGAAAATAAAGAAGAGACAAAATTCATTATCAGAGTGGTAATGAAAAATATGTTCATAAAGGTAATCTTCTGTATTAATGGCAGGTTAAACCTTTTTCACATAATAGGGTTTTCACATAACCGAGTTAGCTCAAACTTTTTGTTCTTTAAAAAAGGCACATCCATTCACTAACCAAGAATGTTCTGTCCAGCAATGCCAATGTTGCTTTGCTTTGCTTTTCCCGTATCAATTATGTGCAGTTCAAGAAAGATGTAACGCCCACATAGTATTTGCCCTGCTGATTAAATAATACCCCATGATTAACAAATTGTTCAGATTTCTAGATAAATCAGAAGAAAACCACAGGCAAGGCTGTTTACACTTGCTCTCTCTGTAGGGATCCTAAACAAAAACACCTGCAACAAGAACAACAGATTTTGTTGACAAAGTGACACAACAAAGTGTAATGTCAGCTCTAATAGACAATTTCCCGACTGCACTGTATTTAAAATTTAACAGAAACATAAAAGAGAAGCAAAAGCAATTTACTGAAAAAAATACACAAAAATAAAGCATGTTAAAGAATCAAAATGAGATTTCTTCCCATCAACTCTATCTAGCTAGGTGAGAAAGGCATTTGATACCTCAGCCCTTTCCACGTCCTCTGTCACCAGGTTCCCTGCCCCACGCACCACTAGGCCCACATTTTTCCCTAGTCTTCCTTCTGTTGTACCTACAGAAGCCTTTCTTATTGCTTTTATTATTGCTCTCCACACTCAACTCCAGGTGGGCTTTGGCTTTCCTAAGCCTACCCCTGCATGCTCAGATAGCATCTCTACAGTCCTCCTGCGCCACCTGACTCCATTTCCACCTCTTGTATTCTTTCTTTTTCTGTTTATGAGTTTTGTCAAGAGCTCCTTGTTCACCCATGCAGGCCTCCTGCCACCTTTGCTTGATCTCCTGCTTATCAGGGCAGACCATTTTTGAGACTGGAGGAGGTGTTCCTTGAAAATCAACAGTTCCCCTGGAACCTTATTCTCTCTAGGACCACATTCCACAGGATTCGCCCAAGCAGAGCAAGCCAAAGTCTGCTCTTCCCAAGTTCAGGTTTGGGATCCTGCTTTTTGTCTTACTTTCTCCTCCCAATTTTCTGAACTCCACCATCTTGTGTTTGCTGCAGCCGAGACAACCCTTGACCTTCACAACTCTGACCAGCAATTTGTAAAGCATGAGGTTTAGCAGAGCACCTCCCTTCATCAGCCCTGTATCACCACAGTATTCTTCCAACTGTTTAAGCAATTAATTATGAAATTGTAACAAGGGAGGAGGGAAGCCAATAACATCTGGATTCAGACCACTGACTACCTCTGTGGTGTGCTCTTTTTTTATTCTACACAACGCATGAAAACTGAATGAATTGAATGGGGAACATGTCTTCATATCACTACCTTTAAGTAACATACATAGCAAATGCTTCCACTTTTTTGTTACTTTTGTTACTACAGCAGTCAGAAGAGCATAAGCTTAATTCAATGATGCCAAATTGTATGACTTTGGGTCATGGCAGGCAGACCTATGGAATCCCCATCCTGGAATGTATCCCCTGGAAGGTGGTGGATACAAAACATCGTCATATGTTTAAGCAGAGCCTTCACAAGCACTTCTGAAAAGGATAAATTGAGGATTATGAAATACCTGTATACTAAATATAAACCATATTAAGCTGCAGAAAATTCTTCAGCTAAAACCAGACAGGGCCTGGGAGACTATAGGGGGTAGGTTTCACATATTTTTGCCTTTTCCTACCCTTTCCTAGGCATCCATTCGTACCTAGTGGTATAAACAAGACTCTTGCTCTGAACCAGTATCAGGAATTTTTATGTTCTTACAGCTTTTCAGAGCTGAAAGCTGCAGAATTGCAGAAGTTTCTTCATATCCCATTTATGCCTGTTGCAACTAAGGAATGCACAAAGGCTTCTGAAATTGAATCAGTGTCCTCTGGGATTCCTTAAAGAGTAAAAAAGGCAGCAAGACAGCACGTTGTCCATTACTGAATTATTTTCTTTTCAAAAATGCAAAGAATTCCCCCCCTCCAAACACTATTCTCTCTAAATGAGAATTTTTCCTTCCTTTATTTTTGGATAACCCAAGTTGGAGACTATTCAGCCCAAAAGTATATTGAAAAATATTTTCTTATATTCTAATTTAAAGATACCAGCTTTCAGTACAACTTTAAAAGATAATTTATAAGACATTAAAAAATGTGTTAAATCTCAGGAATAACTAAGAAGAATGGAAATAGTAAGAAATCCAAAATATCATGTACATCAGGGCTTTGTACAAAATATCATGTACATCATGAAAGCAATACCATGTGATTTGAAAAACAGAAGTTAACTAAAAAGAATGGACAGCCCACAAAACCACTGACTTCTATATGCCAGAAAAAAATCTTGTGCTTTTGCCTAATCATTGCCAATACTTGTGATGTGGAAAAACAGCTTCACAGGTTGAAAAGCACATATGCTTTTATATTGCTTAAGAATAAAAGATGAGGGGTTGAATTCTGCCACCTTATTTATGCTGTAAGCATAGTGCAAGGATATTTAAAGGAATTTCCATACGGGATGTATCAGTGAAATGATGACAGGGTCTGTTCCTTGAAAACATTTGTCTATGCTATATTTTGATTACGATTTTTTCACTTGGTTCTCTTATTTAATAAACTTACGTTACATGGAAATGCTGCTAACATTACTCTAAAGCAAGGCAAAGCTTTGATAAAGTCACTTTTAAAATCCCTGCGTGGGTTAACTGACAGCAATGGGGGCTCACTTCTTCTTCCTCAGTGGACTGAGTGGAGGTGTCTGCAAAGCACAGTCTATGTCCTAATGTGTCTTAGTAAAGGATGAAGGGAATGCCCAGTTCCTTCTCTGTGACAATGACAATAAGCCCATGTCGTGACATCAGGATGTTGTGATACCTGATAAATTCAGAAGGCATCCTTCTAGCTACATCAGAAGGAAGTATTTCAGCTAGCGCCTAAGTTCATCAGGGTGGCCAAAAGTATGTACCCCTCTAGAAGATAGACAGGAAGCTTAAGAAATGATACCACAGGAACCAGGAGAGGAAGTACCCGTACATTAATTACAGGTAAAAGCTACAAGGGCTTTCTGACATGTAGTGAGATAATGGGCAACATGGCTGAAATATGTATTTCCCCCAACAAAAGTGTCAGAGTAGCTTTTTCCTGCCTGTACATAAATACCTCGCTGGAGAATTTTTCTCTTTCACTACTGGAATAGGTTAGATTTGATCGTAAATATGAAAACAATCTAAATCTTATAAAGATCTGTTCTTCTCTCTGTCTTATTCTAATTTTACCTGTACCAGAAACATTCATCGATTTTCTGCATATCTATTGAACACATTCATGAAAAATTTTTTATTGTCACTTTCCAGGATCTATTCAGCCTTCAAATTCCTGTATTTCAATTTTTGTCTCCTCCAAACTCTTTTAAACCTTCTTCCAAATAAACACATGGCTTCCCTTCCACCTGATAATTCTGTTTTCCTGTATTAATCCCTACCCATGAAACAACTGTCCACTTCTTGTGTAGCAAACATACCAAAATGTCCCTTGAGAAACTATGACTCTTAACAGAATCATTCTTATTTGAGACTACTTTGTTATTTTAAAAGGTCACAATGTTCCAGCGTATATAATATATTTGAAAAAGAAGAAAATAGAAGCAGCTAGTTGTTGTGTTACCTACTAGCCCAGTTCAGAAAAGGAACCCATTTCCTTTGATAACACATTCAAATTAGTGCTTAGGTTTAACGAATTTTCAGAATAAAGATTAAGATCAAATGTTTTCAGCAAAGCATTAATACTGACACTGGTACTGGTACTTCACGCACATGACTAGAGCACTGATGGGCTTAAAACTGCTTCATAAGTCATAATGGGTAAGACAGTATGTAAGGATGTAAAGATCTTACATCACAGGGTGAGAATCTGTGTACATCTACATATGAATTTGGTGACTGTGCAGGAGAGCATGTAAGAAAGAGAAAAAAGGTCGCTTTTGGGAGGAAAGCTTTTCTTTAAAACCCAAGATGTACTGGAGAGCATTAAACCATAAACTTTATAACCTTTCCTGTTGATTAAATTAAAAAGTCACCAGACTGATCTTTAATTAAAAAAAGAATTTTAGAGAAGTTGAAAATGAAAATGTCAACAGAAATGTATGTACAGTAGAACATCAGGCCTGCTGTGATTTTTGTTTTATCCTTATCAGAAAGTGAGGCTTCAAACAGACAGATTCCAACCATATCCATTACAGAGGGGGTTCAGTGGAAGATGAAATAAAATTGTACCTAAAGCATCTCATCCTCTCTCTCCTTTATTGGTGCATTTTCAGTAACAACCTTTTGAAAATATTAGGACTTCAGGTAAAAGACTAATGAGGCTCTGGCCTGTGGTTGAGCTAACTGAACAGGACATGAGAAACTACGGGACACAATATAAAAAATCGGTGTATGTGACAGACAACAATGTGAGAAGCTGACCAAAGTTAAGGCTCAGGCTGTGAGGGATGGCTGGATTTCACAGGAAGTTAAGGGGAAGTTATGGGTGAAGCAGCTGGACTTCACAGACACCTGAGGACCTTTTTGAAAGTATGGTCTTCAAAGGCCAGCAGTACATAGCAGCAGTACCATGCAAAGCCAAGACTACTTCCATAATAGTATCAAAACGTTAAACGTGAGCACGGATATAGCAAAACTGGGACCAGTGCGGAAAAAGTAATTACTACCAGGTGGTTTACTTGAGAGGAGACTGGAGTGGAGAAAGGGAGGTATAAAGAAACGAAAAAGGTGAGCTAAGGAACAGGAAAAAGGTGTGCAGTTGGTGCTGTTGTGGGGGGGTAACTGCCCAGCAGCCTTGTGCTTGACCAGTGCCACCAGAATCAGAACAATAAACCAAACCCATTGTTCTCTGTGTGCCACAAAAGTCAAATCTACTTGTACGGTCAGGAGGAGGGAGGGTGGAGAGCAAGAGAGAAGACAGCATGTTTTCCCTGGCTAACGAGAGAGCCCCTGGAAGGACAGATTGAGCATGCTGGTCTCACCGTGTTGGTGCCCATTCCAGCCCGAGGGCACTGGCATCTACCAATCACTTCCTAACACAAAGTACTAAATTCATAAAAAGTGAAAGGAATAAATACTTATATACAAAAATTTGTCTCAGTCTGGTTTGGGATTTTCACTGTGTGATATTCTCACATGTCAACTGCCCTATTTTCAGTGACGTTTCGTCATGGATAAACATAACTACTTCATGTATACTTTTAGATGTCTCTGTCTCAATGAACCGAGAATGGCCACAGTGTAAGTGTAGTGTCAAGTATGTGAGTTCCCAAAATACTTTCATAGTTGATGGAGAACAGGATATTTTAGTTTATGATTCATCTGACCTATTTTGATATCTACATTAGGCAAGATGAATCACAACTAGGCATTTTCAGTTTCTTTTTATTATCTATAAAGGAAACCTAAAGTGATTACCTCAGATGTGGACCTTTACTACACTTCAGCTGTCCATGTCTGGTCAGATGAATCACACCCTAAGTGTCCTTACCTCTCAAAAATACCTTGAATCAGTTTCACAAATAACCCAGTATGTCAGAGATGCCTATTTACTCTTCTCAATCCCTTTATATCCTGCTTTCTCCCACAATCCTATCTAACAACTCTTTTTTTTTTTTTTTTTTTTTTTTTAAGGATGTCTCGGGTATCACTAAATTCAAATGCTTCAGCTGGAAATGGATCAAAAAATCTTTATCGTAATCATAAATTCATGGAAATCCCACAATCATTTGATAACTTCTTGTAGCAATGCAAGCTGTAGGACAAAGTGACTATTTCACAGGAGTTACAGAAGTCACTGTAACCACTTTTATGGTGAAGAAAAAGTGGATTTTACCTTGGGGATTACTGAGGTTGTCCTCCCCAGAACTTTACAAAGTCTTTTCCTGAGTCTTGTTTTACTCTTGTACTAAGCACAGAAAGTGTTTATGCTAGGACAAGGCCCAGCATTACAACATGCTGAGACAAAGTATTTTGCACTGGGGTGGCCCTAAATGGTGATTTCCCCAGCTGTCCCCAAAGTCGCAGAGATGGACCTATGGCAACTCAGGCTAAGCACAAAAAACAACACAGAGGAGAAAGTTACAATCTTTTATAAGCTAATGACTATTGTTTGTTTGTTCATTTTTTTCCATTTTCCAATGCATACCAGCTCAATAGTTTTGTTAGCATTATCTTGATAATGAATAACCTATACTGTTCTTGTTCCATAAGATACTGCTCTCTCCATTGTGCTATACTCCACTGGCTTGTATACATGCATGCCTGCACGCACACATTGTTTGTATACTTCGAGTTTATATTCTGGTTAGGCACAGGACTGGCTTAAACTGAAAAGCTAAATCTAATTAGGAAACAGAAATTAAGTATTCTTCCTCCTAAGTCCCTTGACAGGTCTGATTTAATAGTTATTCTAAGAACATGTCACACTAGGGATTGGCTTGCCACCACTTACCATTTCTATTAATTGCATGTTGGTCAAACGTACATTTAGCAAAAGATTGCAGTGAACACCAGCAGCTGCAACGCTCTACAGTCTCTAATGGAAAGTGAGCTAAGGACTAAGGATATTTAAAGGACTTAAGGGTGTGCTGGGAAGAACATAGATCTATAATCTAATAATTTGGGTATCCAGGTTTAGGTTCTAGTTCCTACCTCAAGGATTTTTTGATTCATCCACTGAAGGTTTAATATATAATTAATCAGTCCTATGAGCAGGGGTTGCAAACCTCAGTTTCCAGGTCCTCATGTGAATGTTATAACTATAAAATATAAACTAAAGTTGTGTTTCTTATTTCTTGCATCCTTTACTGCTTGCTGAAATTGGAACACTGCACAGTGGCAAAGCTTCAGCAGGCGCAGAATGTGTCTCCACTTCGAATGGCCATAAAATCAAGTTTCTGGGAAGTAAGAAGTTTAAATTTCTACATCCTTAAGCAGATGAAGAAACAGAATCTGGCTTTCTCCTTGCAGTGGGTTAACCCCCAGCAGGCAGCTAAGCTTGACACAGATGCTCGATCACTTCCCCTGCCCCAGTGGGATGGGGGGAAGAGGAAAGGAATAGTAAAAGCAAGAAAACTTGGGGCCAAGATAAAAACCATTTTTTAATAAGTGAAGGATAAGGGGAAGAAGAGAGAAGGAAAACAAAACAAGTGATGCAAAGGCAATTGCTCACCACCTCCCACAGGCAGACTGATGCCGAGTCAGTGCCTGAGCAAAAGACGGCTAACCTCCCTAAACCACGCTCGGCTCCATTTTATTGCTGACAATGACGTTACATGGTATGGAATGTCTCTTTGGTTAGTTCAGGTCATCTCCCTGGTTGTGTTCCTCCCAACCTCTTGGGCACACCCCAGTCTGTTCACTGAAGGACAGAGTGAGAAACAGAGATGGCCTTGATGCTGTGCACACTGTTCAGCGAGAGCTAAAACACCCCCATTATCCACACTGTTTTAGCTGCAAATCTAAAACACAGCACCATACGAGTTGCTATGAAGAAAATTAACTCCATCCCAGACAGACCCAGTACACCCATTTATAGAGTAAAAGCTCAGACAGTAGGCAGCATGTAGGATGGAGAAAACAAAACTACCTTCACGCTTTGCAAGAAGAAAATAAGCCTGTAAAAAGGCTGTACATGTCCAACATCGCCAGAGGATTCTGAGGTAAAAGAAATCAGTGAGTGCCAAGAGAAAAAACCCACAGCCTTGCAGGTCACTACATTTTACGTATCCTTATTGCTTTTGGCTTTGTTTTTCATTCTGTTAGCACCCTTTTTTGCAAGAAAACTGGTATCTAACATACATGTGTGAAAATCAGGAATCGAAATGACAAATTTTTCAGCTGACTTTATGCATAAATGACTAACAGAGTGTCAGTGACTGTAAGTGGGAAAATTATAAAACCTCTCTCTGAACTTTTTCCATGTTTTACTGCAGCCTTTGCAAGGTTTCTGCTTGAAGAAACTATGACAACTGAAATAGGGAAAAAAAGAACAAATCAAATCCTAAGAGCTATGTAGCTGTAAATTTCTGTATCATAATTCATGGGGAGAGGGGATGTTCTGTAGGTACTGAAGTAGACTGTACCAGCACTTCTTCAGACAATAAATGTTACTGATTCCTGAACTGCACAATATGTGGTTTTTAGTTCTAGGATTAGTGGGGACTTATCTCTCTCTTTGGTATGCTTCTGCAAACCTTGAAGAGAAAAGTGAAATATTAGCTTAGTAGACATCAACTACAAAATCTTTTCCAATTGCCCCACAAACAAATAATCTTTAAGTGACATTGCATTATTGTTAGAAGGAAACACCATCTCATCTACTTGAAACTACAGTTGGCAGGTATTGGCTTCAGAAAGTTTAGTTTTAGGAAAGGCCTGTGTGAGCCCAGCTGCTGGAAACATCCATACAAGTACCAGCTACTTCGCATGGAGATATTTGCTTTGAGGTTAGTAAGAGTCTAAGAAAGCAATAGCAACATGTTAACCAAAACTGAAAATATATCCTTTAAAGTAATTAAAAATTATTTTTTGCTGTATTTGCTTGTCCTCAAGTCATAGGAACATTCACTAATGGATGCTTCCATTTAGAGATCTCTTTCATATCTTCATTCTTCCTGGAGTACAATAATTTCTTACTGCACCTAGTAAGAAGTGAAGAAGGTGAAGAATCACATATCCACAAAGTAAAAAGCAAATTTTTTAAGAAGGAATGATAGAGAAATGTTTATTGTCTCCCAAGAATTGCAAAGAGAATGTTTACTTTGACTTTTCACCACAGCCTTTCATGATACAACATAGAAACTGTTCAGGACCTAACTAAGGATGAAGATTAGTTTCTATTAAATATTCCTCTTTAAACATGCACACATATGTAACTATACACCTAGCTAAATTAAATTATGCATTTTTTATGCCCCATAAATATATTTCCTAGCATTAGAAATCTCTACTTAATATAGAATTTGGAAAAAATGTTCTAAATTTTCTACACTATTTCCAACTGCTTTTCAGCACACTGGGTAAAAACAAAATATCACATTTTTGACCAAAGTTAATGTAAGTCTTCTATGAAATTGACAATCCTTAACAAACACGTATCAAAAAAAAAAGGTTTCTACCTTTCATTTTAAAAGGCTATTTAAGCAGTTATTCTCTTTGTTAGAGCATTTGTCAGAGCTGTAGAGCTGTTCAGGTTTAATCTCTGTAACCGCTTCTTAATTGACTTGGTATTTTTATTAAAAATGCATCCTTTACACTTGAGCTTAAATACCATTAGTCCTAGTCTAAAACTTAATTAACTCACAATTAGAGTTGATCAGCTGAATTTTCTATCAGATCTACAGAATACAAATCTAAGATCATCAGCCACACCTAAAATTTCACTCTGTTAGCACGCTGTCTGTTTACAGTATATTGCGCTCCAGAATACAAACAGATATTTTTATCTCCTTCCTTAAATCTCAATCAAATGCATACTTCAATTCCAACCTCACAGGGGTAAACCTACTGTGAAACATTAATGCTATAAAATTGTAGAATATTATTGTTATCAGGCACTGAGGGGTGGAGACACACAGAAGCAATAAGGATGAGGACCTAAGAAAGGCTGGAGGTGGAGAAGTCGTCAGAAGGCAGGAAGACTTACCTGTCAAGAATTAACACATTTCATAATCTCTCGCAAAGCATTAAAAGGAAGCTCTTACTAAAAAATAAGTAGTCACACTGATTTCTGTGACATTATTTGTATGCGACAAATTATCAGTAAGTATTTTTGTTATCAAACTTTAAAAATCACATTCCTATGAAATACAATTCTGACATTTTAACCAAAGGATTTCATCAGAACTTTTAGTTTGATTAGGCAAAAGCTGTCATTTTCCCTGTGATACTGAACTTTCTTTGACTTCATGAAATCAACTCTACACACAGTGGTGGATCAGAATATATTAAAAGGCAGTATGGAGCAGAGATTCAATACTCTGCAATCAGTAATGAAGTATTATTTTAAAGGTTACTTTTAGGAGGATTACCTACCTATCTATCTACTTTTCCAAAGGAAAAATCACCACAACATAGAGCAGACTCATATATACTGAGTACATCAAAGGCTTTCGGTAACAACCAAAAATGTGTGAGGAAGGCTCAGACACTCTGTATGTTACAGATCGTATTGAAGAAGACAGAGACTGAATGACTTGCCCAAGGCTGCACAGGAAGCTTGTGATAACTGAATCCAGACTTGACTGTAATGCTTTTCTGTACATTGTGAGTCCACTTTGAGAGACAGAATGACTTTCTTGGAGACCCAGCCTACCTTCTGCCTCTCCACACTGCCGGAGCTGACCAGCTGCAGGAATCAGTACACCTCCTGGGGAACAAAGTGCTTGAGGGATTTGTACTTCCTCCAACTCAGTGAGAGTTGGAATTAATATGAATTAATGGGAAATAAGGATGCAATCTGTTGGTCAGTATGTGCACATAACTCTCACAAACAAGGGTACATATTTTCTAAACTTAAACAAAGACTTGATAACTTTTTTGTTATTACTCCCTGCCAACTTGCCTGATGATATGAAAAGCATAATAATTATATGTTTATATAAACAGAAATGTATATATATGATATATATTTTTAACAGAGAAAATTTAGTTTGTCTATGATTTACAATTTTACAAACTGGTATGTAAAGCACTTTAAACAGACATAACATCTACAGTCTTTATTACTAACCATTTGAATTCTGGATATATTTCAGGTTTAAATGTGCAAAGATAGAAGAAAATCAATCCCTTATTTTACAATCCATACTCCAGCTAAAAAGCCCCTTTGTTACACTAAATAGCTTCCCAATATTCAGTACTATAATAGTTCTGACACTTAATCATGAATGAATTCTATTTTCAAAACGTTTGATGAGTTATCAACATATGTGAAGGAAGATATAATGGCTGGATATTGGAGAATTTTGCCTCTTTCTTTTTATACTTAAACACTGAATATGGTGTAAAGTAAATCCATTCTTTATGAAATCAGGAATCTAAAAGTACAGAGAAGACAGTAAGAATGACTGTGTATCAGGCTGCTTTCTGCAAGCAGATGGACACAAAGAAGTACACGCTTAGCTAACAGATATAATTTATATTGAAAGAGAAAAAAAGAGATAAAAAAAGTAAAACCAAACAGAAGCAGCCTTCGGCATGAAAATATGACAACTAAAGGAAAAAGTAAGCCTTTCAAATTGATAGAAAAACAAATATAGTGATAGGCTTACAAAACATGTTCTGGTCCACTTGTACACCAGCTTCTGGTCAGAGGCTGAAGGGAATTGAAGCACTAGAAAAAACAATCTTTAATCAATATTGAAAAACATCAGAAGTAGTTCTACTTGCCTCACAAAAATATAGCCATGTCTGAAATAAATGAAGTGCCCAAGACAGGCTTCGTATAAGAAACCAACTGTAACACCTCTGTTACCTCACTATGACATGTCACAGTCATTATGGTACAGAAAGATCACTCTGAAAAACCACATGTTCTCTGTTGCACACGCATGACCTAGAATACTAGAAAACTGGTGAGCAGCTATGAAGTGTGTGAACAAGCAAATATCAAACAGAGAAAAAGAACAATGAAAATACAGAGCTAAGAGATATCAAAGTAAAAAAAAAAAAAGAGTTTTCCCATCACAAATCAAATTACATTGTTGTTCTAGAACATCACTAAGATTGTTATGATTTAAGCGAACAGTTGCCTACAACCACAGGATCATCCTGGAGAAAGCCATGGAGGATTTCAGCTTCTCTGGAACCCTTGTAGCTTCAATCTGCGACTGTATTCATCTGTGCAATTTCATCAAGAAAAGGAAATCAGTCATCCTCATATCAACATTATGGCTGTATGGAAATAAGCTGTAATAATTTTACCACTATTCTGTAAGACCCAGTTTCTGAGATAGGCTGTTTAGTTGTATGGGATCAGGAAAGGTTGCTTCTATCTTGTTTCAGTTCCATAGTGCCTGCCAGGAGGAAGAGTAAAACTCCCAGGTAAAAAAAGCCATCCATATTGCCACCAAAAACAAAAACCAGCTCTAATTATATGTCTGAATCTTTCTGGTCCTACTAAGTGCCTACATATTTCTTATTTATTTCCCACAAAATAATTTTTCTCAAGTCTGAATTATCAAATGTAATCTTATAGACAGGATTCAGGCTGCAGTTCTCAGATACTAAATCCCTCATACAAATAGGTCCAGTTTCATTTGGCATTTGATGCTCAGTTCCCTCTAAAAATAATGACTGATGTCACAGTTTACACTAAATTCATTCCACACATTGTTTTTCTATCACTCTCGTCTAAATGCTACAGATATTTTTCATCATGCCTCTTCCTAAAGCAGAGCAAGCCTTTTCCTTCTCTCCTTTCTTTCCTCCTTCTGTCTCGCAGCCTGTGAAATCCGTTAGCTCTTCGCATTGCTCAGTAAAGTCCCCAAGCTGCACGATAGGAAAATGTTGAATCTCAGTGATACTTTTCGGTTCTGTTTTGGTATGTCATTATTTGGGAGTTATTGCCTCGTTCTGTACAACAACCTCTATTGACTGAAAACAAAACAGGTATACAAAAAATATTTAACTGACTATAAGCTAATAATTATATGTATATATAAGCCAAAAATCACAAACATAAGCCTATATAATATCTCTCAATTAAACAGTGTTTTTCACACATTTATTGCATAGCCCACCAGTAGCAAAATCAGTATGTCAGTGCCAATCAAAAGGCAAAGCTGCATTGGAAATTGGTATCATTAATATTCCAGAAAAGAAAGCAGCAAAACCCACAGGAAAATATAAGACAATTGATCCTTTAGCTGAGCATTTCTCTCATACGTGTTATATATATGGTTTATACTATATTTGATATCAATCAAATATTTGGTCACATATCCATACAACTACTCTGATCAGCAGTGATGGAAAGAATACCACAAAGATGGAAAAAAGGAAGGGAATCATGAGATGATACCATGCCAGAAACCTTAAAGACATCACAGATGTTCTAGTCTTTCCAAGGTTTAAATGCATCATATTCCTGGAAGTAGCCCATGTGTATCACCAAGACTGGATATCTGTTTCATCAAATCTACAGATGTTTTCTCACTCAAACGAAAGACAAAATCACAGACATCAAACACAGTGAAAAGCATGCAATTCTGAGACTCCATTATTAAAATCCAAATGAAATTTAAGCAAATGACTGATTGATATATATTGGAAGACAAGATATTCCCCAAAATATAAAACACCAAAGAAACATAGTACAAGCCAAACAAGAAAGATTTGCACAGATACCACACTATGGGGTAAAGAAACAGCATAATTAATTAGCAAGTTACCACTCTGCTGAAAAAAGAGAGTTTACATAAGTACAAATGCACATCTTGATACAGATTTCATAGAGGAAGATGTATGTTAATGATAACATATAATGTTAACACTAGCTGTACATGCAATTTATGTATTCTGATTTATGTTTGCTCTCATTAAGTATATGAAAGGGGTATTAGTGTTGTTGGTTTCTCTACAGCTTCCCAAATGCGGATGATGAAAAAGAATAGCATATATGAAGGAAAAAGTAAAGATGTCCTGAACTGCCTCAGTATTCACTCTCCTACTATTGCTAAACTGAATGCCTCCTGTATGCTGAATGCATCTGTATCTAGATACGTAAAATCCACAGATCTAGCATGAAACTCTTCTCTGAAGTTATTTGTTCATCACTACACTTGCTCCTGATATTTTAATCACTCTTCTTCTCGAAACCAATTTATTCTTACATTTTTATATGTAGTTATATCTGTAAACTTTGGCACCGTTAGATAAGACTTGGTTTTCTGCCAAGCTTTTATAATTTATTCCTCTAAGGTATTAATTTCTCAAATCTTTGAAGTATCTTCTTACTCCCTAGAAGTCAGAGAACTTCTACCCCCCACTATGATTCTGTTAGCAGGAATTTCGTAAATGGCCACAAAACTCTGTGCATGACAAAATTAACAAAATAGTAGTAAGATTTGAATAAGCTGTGGCTTGTTCTATAGTTGAGTCCTCCAAATATAGCACGTTTTTTTTGTATTATTGTGGTAGAGTCTGCAACTAAGTTTTGTAGGAATTATTCCAAATATATTAGTGTTCTGGTTTTAATATGGAGAAAGACAAATTATTTTAATATACTGCTATTATGGTTAGTAGGAAAACAGCTCAATATTGCTAATTAAGCTATTTGTCAGATCCTCTGTTTCGGTTTTATTATGGGCACTTTGTTTTTTTCCCCTAAACCATTTGGAATATAAAAACAAATCAGGTAATGTTCTGTTAGTACTGTTAGTACACTATTTACCCCTAGAGTACCCTATTATGAATGCAGTTAGCTAAGTACAGGGTATGAAAGGATATCTTAAAAATTTAATTTAATCTAAATGTCTTCACACATGTACCTTTTGTTTGAGCATGCTACTGAAGCAGAGTGTGGTTCCAGGTATATTAAATACATAGAAAATACCTTTAATAATTTAGATTATCAGACAGATATGGGGAAACAATCTGATCTAATTTATTTTAAAATTTTAGTAATAACTGTAGTTTCTGAAAGGTTATTTGTTTTTTGATTTTGTTTTTTTTCTTTTTAAATAAAGAAGAAAGGCCCTAGGGAAAAAAAAAATCGTATTATAATTTTCAATAGTAATGTTGGGTGTTAGTCAATATTTCCTCTAGGCATGCAAACAAAATTTTATCATTTAAAAATCTATCAGAAATCTAGCTGTTTTCTCTTATCTATTAGTATCTGCATAGTTATTCCAGTTAAAAACAAAAACAAACCCAAAGCTGCACATTTGTAAAGTAGCAAAATAGGCTTATTTGCTTTTTTGTCTCAGAATAAGCTGTAGTGATTCCAGTGAAGATTTGTCAGGGATAAATGTAGCCAAAGTTAGCAGTAACTACCCAACTTCTATTAGTTTTAATGAAGTTCGAAAGGCTGATTTCTTGCACATCATACAGAATACTTACTTCTAATGGTCTATATTATACTCAACTAAATCAGGAAATAAGTTCAAAAGCAGTTGATTAACGTTTAAGGTCAGTTTTCATGCTTTGTCATTTGCTTTTCTTTTATATTTCACATATTTTTCTATTACATTTATTGTTTTAGTTTCTTTCCAAATTATCTACAGACTTAAATATGACAACAAGAGTTGTAGGAAACATATCAGCACTTTTTATGATACAAGATATCTTAAGTATGCAGGTATATCACAAAATAAAAGAGAAGGAAAATAGATCAAAAAACTAAGAATTCATATTGCTGTATCACACTCACTACAGACTACCCTGAACACCGGTATGTATTCCTAATTCATGAATGCAAGATGCAAAGTTAAAATTTCTGAACTTGCATGCCAAAATTCATACACAAATGCCCAACATTTAGATCTGTGTCTATAGAGAAGTCCCATTAATTTCCCCAAGAGTTCTATTGGTGCCTGTTTCTAAACAAGTAAGCCTGTAACATATTAGAAGAAGTGGTATTTTGAATATATAGTAAGAAAACCCTCCATAAAATCTTGAAAATTTCCACCAATGAAATTTTTTATAGAAAAAATGTATGACAAAGTATTTCAACTACTTAAAACCAAGAATAATTTAAATTACTTTTTTCACTGCAAAGTTACCATTCCATAAGATGGATGCCTACACGAAATAATAGTACACAATAAAAAGTACATTATAAAGGATGCAAACAATGGGCTAATGTTTACAGTGAGTGTAAGCTGTAGTTTTTTTGAAAACTTGAATGATTTTCAGGTTATGAAATGTTTAGGAGCTTATGAGTACACACAGCTCTAAGCGGAAAAAAAAAATCTGTATTTCCAATAAACTAAAAATTTTAAATTTAACACTCATGTTATCAATGTGTTAATAACACTTATTTGACCTTTTTGTCATCTGAATGATTAAAGAAGGTAAAAGATGTCATCTGAATGAGTAAAGAAGGTACATGGCCAGGAATCATTAATATTATTTGATTTTAGACAGAAAAAGTATTAAAGGTGATGATTCTGTTCATGCAGCACATACTCATTTTTCTTTTCCATTGGCCATTTTTGCTAGGCAATGCATAAAAAACCCCAAGAACATTAATTTTTATATCACAGACTGACACAGTATAGAAACTATCTGTCTGTCTATATCTGACAATTTTCTCTATGGATATCAATGTCAGTCTGTTTATAGTCACAGAACACTAATACTTCTATGAAAATGTAGTGATTGGTAGCATATGATAATAAAATGAATATGTTTTTGTGCATCCACAAACCATCATAATTTAAGAAAAACATTTCCACAGAAAAAGTCTGCAAAAATTTCCCGTTTAATCAATATGGTCTGAAATACTCTTTTTTCCTAAAAATCTAGATGTTATAGCTAGATTCAACACTTGCCAATAATAAAAAACTTCATACAGTGGATGAATTCACTCTGCCATCCACCCTTCTAGTCGGGTGTCAAAATGCCAAACTCACTTTACAGACCCCTCAGAATTTACAACAGCCCTAACGTTGGTGATGTAAAATGAATTCCCAAGAGCTGATCGTACTGATCTCTTTCAAGGGCATATCTTTAGCTATGCTTTGTCCTTTTCTATCTTTTTGCATTCTAGCATGTCCCATATGTTGAAGAATCAAAGTGTCTGGTCTTACCCTGCCAGATCAACACTGGGTGAATATATCCAGGTGGTGAGGACATCCTTAGCTGCAGCTAACAGGCTGCATTAAGGACTTTGTTTTTTACTTATTTATGTATTTATTCCCATATTCCATTGACCTAAGCCATATAGGGAAGCAGTAAAAAACAGAGAAGCAGATGTTTCTACCTTTTCTTGAAAGATAGAAGGTGAGCAGGAATATCAGAGTTCAAATAAATTTGCTTAACTTATTCTAGTACCATTGTCACTACTCTAGCTTTCCCTATATTTCATTTTATACACAGAACACCTGCAGACTGTAGATTTTTAATGGCCATCATTATCAGCAAAAATAAAATTATTGTAAGCTATTAACCAAAAGCAATATAACATTTGCAGTCTTCATTTAAATCTCTCTACTTAGGTAGGAGGCGATTTACATGGTCAGCTGCTGTCAGTCAATGTGAGAGATTGACTCCTTCACCCTTTTTTTTCCTATTGCCATATTCTAACACAAAATTATATTCAATGCCATTCCTTTTATACATACTGTACTGTGGCTTTTTGGTGCATTTTTCCACTGAGGCATGTTCTATTTGTTCAGACTAATTTCCACAGTTAATCCCAATGATTTACTTCCTTACCACCCACTGGAATTTTATTCATTTATTTTTAATCATCTTTCACCTCTTTATTAACTCCTCCCATTATTTATCTATTATAATCTACCTTTGTTCTAACTCAACTTCAATGATTTGAACATGGATTAGTTTTCAGGATGTTTAATCACCTAATTAAGGCACCAGTTTAACTATAATGAAATATCCTTTGAAAGCAGTACTTTATGTGAGGATTGATACAAAAAGTATCGATAAAGCACTATGTAACTTTGTTTAACCTCCATTCTGAAATTTAGAAACTTGTAAAGTCTTCAGTTTGCATTTACTTTAATTAAATATTATCGCTTAATTTTAAATGCTATTTGTTTGACTATATTCCATAAATATTGGCACCACCACAGAAAGTGGTTATGCCTGAGTGGTTCCATTACTTCAGTATCAGCTCACCTACATAAGCATTCTGTCTGTCAGTCATAAAAAGCAGATGTCATACAGGCAGCAATTTGAGGGTCAGGGACTTCCTGAGACCAAGGCAGCTTCTTTGTATTTAATGAAAGGCTAAACTGTACACAAAAATAATAGTAGTCTAAGGCACCAAATAAGCCTAATTCTAGTCATTTCTCTTTTGATCATAGCAACAAGTAATGTTATAACAGCAGTGCTGGTCTCTCTCTGCCTGCATTTGCAACTGATAAATCATTTGTCATGCAATGAATTCTTGCAATACATTTTACAGGCCATAAGATGCAAAATGTTCACCAGAAATGGGGGGAAAAAAATCATATAGTTGACAATGTCTTGTGGTATATTGCAATAACAATTTATCCTCCACTCTGATTCAATTCCATTTTCAATTTTAACTAGCAAAAAACCAAACAAGCAACAATACTGTTAAGATTGTATTATATTATTAAAGAGTTAGATGGTAACGTATAACTTTTAAATGCTACAATTTAATTACAGTTAGATTTTCATAGCATCTCTGGGTGATAAAATTTCACCTGGTTTTACCTTGAAGTTGTTATGAGACAATAGCCGAAACAGTAAGGCACTGAAGTTTCAGCAAACCAGACCTCAGCACAAAGTGTGTACAGTGGCTTTGGTCTGAAAATAGACTGACTGTTCTTCCAAGATGCAGCTTTCTTTAAGAAATATTTTTTTAGTATGTGAAATGCAAAGGATTGTTTTGCTTTTAACTCATTACTGAGAAAACAAGCAGGGAAAAACCTGGAAAAATGAGGACAAAAATGAACCAATCAACTTAGAAATATCTCAGTTTGAAAATGAATCCCATTGCTACCCCATAAAACTTTGAACAGGGCTGTGTATTTTTAGACTAACATATTTTCATCCACGCTCTCCTGTGAGATATACAAAATGATGTAAAAAGTGCAGGAAAACAATCTACTTTGAGTATATCAGATGAGCCATGTGGTATCTCTATAAAAAGGCTTTGAAAAGGCCAATTAAGAATATTTCCTGTATTATGGAGAAGCAAGTGAGTTCAGTTAGTCAAGATACCATTCAAATACACAGTTTATAAAATAATAATCCTGTAATAAGGAACTTCAAACCTAACTAAGTCCAACTAAAGAAAGTACATCTAACATGATGGATGAATAAATTGGATAGAATATAGAATAAAAGAAAAATGGATTTGTAAGCCAATATAATTTATACAGTATCCACAAGCTATATAAAAACCTACCAGAAGACTCCAAAGGCATATGGCATGAATTTCACTAAAATAAAATTATAGTTTAATTTTAATAATATCATGACGCATACATAATTTAGAGTTTAGAGTTTGATAGATAATATTTATTCCAATTTTAAGACTTACTATATTTATAATGCCCAATAAGCCCAGATGTTATAGTAGGATATACTGCAAAAGGTTTTGTGTCCTAAGAATGGTACAGGATATTTATGTATAAATTTCTGTGATAATGAGATACAATTTGCTTTTGTGCCCAGGAGACTTAGTCCTTAAATCAAAGGACTTTTTTAAAATTTGTTTTTCCTTTTTTTTTTAACTCACAAGATTTTGTTTGCATGCTCTCTAACTGTTGTTAAAATGAGTAGCTTATAAACTGAAACAAAACAGCTTTTTGTGGAAGAAAGACATTTCTTTTTGTTAGTTTTATATGCAACTGAGTTTGCAGGAGGGAGGGAGAAAGTTTCCAGAGTTGGACTATTTAAGTTTTTAGAAGGTAGATATCTTCTTTTATAGTAAAATGCATCCATAAAAATAAATACTGAAGTCATTCATTTGGGAAATTAACCTACGCTATAAATGCATCACTTTGTGCTGAAGATTCCTGTGGGTGTGATTGTCTTTTCCTTTTTTGCTTTGTGTAATCCTTCACACCAATGTCAGGTGTGAAGGTATAAAAAGTTAGTCAGCACACTTACAGGACTTACAAAGAGTATCAGTTGGTTGCAAGAACGTCTAGGAAGAAGCAGACTATTTAACTGCCCCATCCATGAATCTCTCCCTAGTTACTCCCATAGCCCTCTATGTCAATGACCAGCTGGAGTG